>NW_007249533.1:2329-83928 GCF_000164805.1 Carlito syrichta
TTAGTGTATTAAGACCTATTAAGATAATAGTTAAATGTGATCATGAAAAGGATGCTATTATTACAGGGCCAGGTTCGTTAGGCTGGCGAGGAGTCATCATGTTGTTGCAAGAGGTAAGAGGGTTTGAAGGCCACGGGTTAGCGCTATTTTTCGGCTGTGGATTTGTTCACAGTTTGTGTTTGCTAAGCAAAATAGTAAGGAGGAGGTAAGGCCGTGGGCGATTATAAGGACAGTGGCTCCGATGAAACTTCATGGGGTTTGGATAAGGATTGCTACGATAACAAGTGCTATATGCTAACCGAGGAGTAGACAACGAGTGATTTTTAAATCTGTTTGGTGTAAGCAGATAGAACTAGTTATGATTATGCCTCATAGGGAGAGTATTAGAAAGAGGTAGGCTATATATTCTTTTATTGGGTTTAGAATAATTGTTATTCGTATTATTCCATATCCTCCGAGTTTAAGTAAGATTGCTGCAAGGACTATAGAGCCTGCGATTGGGGCTTCGGCATGGGCTTTGGGTAGTCATAGGTGAAGTCCGTATAGAGGCATTTTTACAATAAAGGCTATTATACAGGCTAATCAAAGAATGTTATTTGATCAAGAGTTAGGGAGGTTTGGTATAATAAGAGAGTTAATTATTATGTTTAATGTTCCTAGAAGATTTTGGGTGTAGATAAGAGCAATGAGTAGGGGAAGTGATCCAATTAGTGTATAAAATAAAAAGTAAAGGCCGGCGTTTAGTCGTTCTGTTTGGTTTCCTCATCATGTGATAGATAGAGGAGGGATAGAATTTACATCAGGAAAGACTCTGACAGACATTGTCTTTCTATTGTTTCTTGTATCATCATACCAGTTTACATTTATAGCATTTTGCATTTGTTGTTCCAAGTGATTTTAGTGTTATCAATGTTGTGCAATATTCTGTTGACTGGATTATTCTTCAGAAAGAATTTTTTAAAAAATCTGTTGCTGCTTTCCTATTTCATTTAAAAGAGTGAGAATGGTTATCAGTTACATAGTTGTGAAGTGTATACGGGGAAAAGGTGACAATTATGACTAAAAGAAAAAATTCTCTTAAAATTATCTTCTCTCCTACCAGATTTTGCTAATAATTACAACATGCTTTACTTTATTTTTCAGGGTGTTGGAATAAATCTCACTTTGTTTTGCTTTGGAGTAGACTATGTACCAGAACAATATTAAATAATCACAAACAGCCTGTGGTTTTGCTTTTGGACTTTGTTGAAGCATGAACTGTGTGGGGTGACGCAACTTTTTCTCTAATTTGAGCTTTGTATGAAATTCTAATGCTGAACTCAAAATTCCATCTCGGCTCTGAATCACTGGTAAGGTTATGCGAGGTTCTCAGAACCAGAAAATGGTTGTTTATAATCACAAACAGCCAGTGAAGCCTTGGCCAGAAGCTGGTGCTAAAGGGCTTTGGGCAAAATTGTACCCTGGGATCAGGGTTGTCCCACACCCTAGCCCCTAGGCCCATCTCATAGCATCCACTCTGACCTTCAGCCCTGAAACTGCACACCCAATCAGGACCTCGAGGACTATGAGGACTCTTGTTTTTCCAGGAACAGTAGATATTTCAAAAAAACAAGTTACATCCCTAGGAAAAAAGTAGTGATTTGGATGGGAGTCCATCTGCAATTCCACTAAAAAAATATGTTGTGCTGAGGCCTCTTGTCTCTCGAAGGATGCTATACCTTCATTTCCTGTTGGTAAGAACATCTTAGCTATGTAATAAGAATCCCACAACAAAATCCCAAAGAACATCACGGTTATGTTGGGGCTGCTTGATTGCCCTCATAAGCTCCCTTCTCCTCTCTTCCTGTATTCTCCTGGCATGCAGAACCTCATACCCTACCCTGGCTGCCCAGCCATTTACCCCAGATTATACAGGTCTAAACTCTAAGCAGAACACTCTCCCCTCATAAAATTCACTTGCCCTGTTCCCATGATTACAGACTACCCAGGAAGGACCAAAAATGAGGTATGGGCCAGTGTAAAAATGGTATGTCTTCTAATTCAGAGATCCATAATCTACCCAGGCTGCAACCTAGTATTAGGAGGGACTAGTGGGGAACAAACCAAAAGCTAAAATTATAGGCCATGCCTGAATACAGGGTAGAGCAAAACTACCCCAAACAGCGAGTCACCACCTTCCAAGGAAAAAAGATTTTACATTTTCTATTACATTATAAAAACACAGAGGGGTTTATGTTCCTCTATGTGAAAGTTCCAGAATTCCTTATGCACAGAAAGAGCAACGATAAAATACAGTCTATAGAGGTAAAATTAGGAAAGACTGAGGGCTAAGGGTCTCCCTCCCATCTGTCTTTATTAATTTGGCTTCTACCCATTGTTCCAGCAGAGTCAGTGTAGTGTGATTGTCTTCCAAAATTTCCCCCTTGTTCTACCCCTATCACACCATGCCAGTGGGATTTCATGCTCTCCTAGGACATGCCTCTGTCTTAGATTTGCTATGCAGTGCTGCCATCATGAATATATCTTTCTCTCTCTCTTGCATCGTAACACAAGTGTCATGCAAATACATTGTGTCCTGTTTGACTTGTTATCACAGGGCTTGGCACAGCTGTGGCATACTATAAGTGGATAATAAATGTTCATACAGTGAGGTAAGGAACACATAACCTCATATCCATGAAACAACCATGCTGTTCATTCAGCTTTACAATGTCAGATGACCACAGTTATGAACAGTTAAAGGTAACAAAAAGATGCAAAAGGTGCCATCTGTACGTGATCAGCTCTATTAAGGATTCAAAAATGTGGTTTAGAATGATCATCTAGTATCCATGATCAGTTTACTTGACTTGCTGATACAAATGGAGGGTAGTGAAAGAATGTGAATGTGTATGGAAGGTACAGACATTTTGCTATTTGTCTTTTCCATGCAGTGGCTGGCATGGGGCTCACTCATATTTTAGGGTTGCTCTAGGAGAGCTTTGGCCTTTGCCTGGAGCCATGAACAATGCTTGTGGGTCAGGAAGGGTCTCATTGCTTGGTCACTCAGGAAGTGAGATATTGGGCCCAAAGTTAAGGTGCTCCCCAGAGATTTGAGCAAGAGGAGCATCTAGACAGTGTGGTGGGCTCTGTAGAAGCCCACCTTGTGTGGGAGGCAGGTGGAGGGAGGACTGTGAACAGGCCTTTGTGAGTAGAGATGTAATCAAAGGAGAAAACATGAATGGTGTAAGGTCATGCCAACCAAGCAGTGGATGGAAGGGCCAAGAAACACAAGGAAGTCTTTTGGGACCGGGTAAGCAGAGATGAGTGCTATCTAGAGAAAAACCTCCATGCCCTAGTTGGCTCTTCTCCAGATACTGCATAGTACCAAGCTGGCTCCAGAATGGCTAAAGCATTCATTTATAGCTGTTAGGCAATTTGGGGTTGTAACCAAATCCTCTGGGAGTTGGTAAACAACTTCCATGTCTCCCATGAAAAAATATGCTTTATTATAAAGTGAGGCTGAATCTGCTCAGTAGCCATGGGGTTCAAAGAAATTTGCTATGGCATCCCTTGCCATTGAAGTTCCAAAGAGACCCCGGATATCTATTTTAACTAAGCATAAATGTTAGCATAAGCTGCACCCTCACAGCTTGGCAGTCCAAGGACTAGGTTTGATGATCACCATTTGTGCCTTGTATATAATTATCTGGTGGACGTGACTAAATAATTCTGGCACTGAATCTATGTTAATTTATTGTGGATGGGACAATATCAACATGTATTGAACAAACAGAGTGCCAGACATTATGTTGGAAATTTTACCTAGTCATCTAATTAAACTCTCATAAGCTACCTATGGGGTATGACTTTACAGATGAGGAAACCGAGGCTCTGAGAGGTAAAACAAATTGCCCATGTCCACACAGCTAGAAGGTGATAGAGATATATTTGGAGATATAGCTATCAAACACTCCATTTATAGTAATATTAGTTATAAAAAATGTTTATATAGTATTCATTCTATGTCAAAGCACTTTGCATATATTAACTTTTATTCTTGAAGCAACTTTATAAGAAAAACACTATTATTGACATCCTCATTTTACAGAAAAGAAATCTGAGGTTAGAGAGTTTAAGTAACCTGCCTGGAGTCATACATATTAAGGGGAAGAGCTGGGATTAAATGTAGGAAGTTTTACTTCAGAAACCACATGCTCAACACATTCCATTGTTTCCGTTTTCAAATATTTGGGAACTAAGTGCTTTTCAGAACCTGAAACATTCTAGACAGAGAATATCACAAAATCCAAAATGGCATCAATACATTCCTAAAGAGAAATGTGTCTGACCTGAGTCCCAGGAAAGAGAGAGGTGATAAACCAAGTAACCGAATGGGAAAGACCTTGAAACATCTTACAATATGATGATTCTGTGATACCCTCCCTCCCCTGCCAAGCCATGACACCTGACAGCCCAGCACCTCCTGCTGGAACTCTGGCAGTCCAGGGCAAGTACTTGGAGGAGCCTCAAAGGCTCCCAGGGAAGCCTCGCCCCGGGGCTGAGGCAGGTTCTACTTCCAACATTGGCAGCCACCCCACTTTAGGACGCCCATGCCTCCAGTTTGCCAGTAACAGATCTAAAAGGTGGAGAAACACCTATAAAATCTATAAACATTGAGCACTTCACTCCACAGGGAGAAGAAAAATTCAGATGGAAAAGTCTCACTGGGTTCCCTTACTTTCCAGGGAGGCCTAAATGTGCTCATGCAGAACTCCACTGTCTCTGAGGGGCAAGATGCTGTGGGAACGGGTGAGCTGAGACATCTAGAATCCACGCAGAGAGATCACCCATCTTGGTTCGCAAGGGCTGAGGGGCTTCCCAGGACACAGAAATGTCAGTGCTAAACACCAGGATGGTTGATCACCCTCCACTCTTGTAAGAGTCAGCAAGAACCCCTGGGATTCCCCTTTATTCCAGCACATTCCATTCATGCCATGCTGTGCCATTCACTGCTACAAAGGCATCCTGTCATGCAAACATGTTCTGACCAGGAGCATTTTGATGCCCCCACTTAAGCCATTACTTCTATAACCCCAGCACCCACTTCCCTAGAATGGCTGCTTTATTTGCTGGCCTGATCTGCTTAAATCAGATGAAATTATTTTCACTAGTTGTTACTTCATAGCCAGAGGAGAGGTAGGGCTTTCTGGCTTGTTTAGAACTTAACCCCATCTCTTTGAGTTGTTGAACCTCAGAATTGGTCACCGGATACACAGTTGTCTCTCAGTAACAAAGCAGTACCTGAAACTGGCCCCAATGAGGAGTTTTGATTAATAGTTTTGCAGTAAGTTTTTCAATCCCTGAATATAATTATCTTCCCAGGAGTATGTGTCTGTGGGCAGGGCCACTTGATGTTCCCTAAGGATCCTGAAAATTCGGCACCTTCATGTATGAGCATCTAAAATGCAGTCAATCTCACTTAAAAATGACCATTATAATCAAAGCTGGACCCCTGCCATTAAGAGAGGCCACCGTCTAACTAGGGAACTGCATACACATAGAATGCTGCAAGCCTCCGGGATCACAAATGTCAGGAGCTGTTGGTGCAGACTCCTTTCTGACACACAGGGGATAGGAGTGACCAAATGCAAGTTCAAGCACCCAAGTCCCTGCAGACTGCAGCGGAACACTTCCAAAGTGACCCCCTGTCTTTGTGTCTCCTCTACTTTGGGAAGGCCCTGGGGTTGTCACATTCAGAGAAAAGACCCACTCAGCCTCGAAGGTGGGTGCACTGCCCCCCACTTTCTCCTCTACCCTGCTCATGGCCACCCATATGGCTCAGCACCAGGGATCTTGCTGCCCTTCTCTCTGAAGTCCCAAAGTTTCTGATTATATTAATAGGATCCAGCCTGAACAGATGGCTACCTCAATCACATTGGATTTCATATCCGGCCAAGACGGGGCATTATCTAACTAACGAGCAATCTAGCAAATGAGGTTGAACATGCAAGTGTCATTCGTCATTTAAGTGCCCCAGCTGTTGGCTTCCAGGCCGTGGGCCATCAGGCAGGCTGAGTTGGGCCTTCGCATAAGGTTTGGGATTGGGACGGGCTTCTCAGACCAAGCAGGGCACCAGATGGAGATAGAGAGCATTCCTCGTGTTGAGATTGGGAGTCTCACAACCTCTTGTGAAGAGCAGGCTGGCCAAATCCCACCGGGGAAATGCCATTACAGCGTTTAGGGAACAGCTATTCCCGGGCTGATGAAGCAACATCTGTTGCAGTGGTTCTTAAACTGTAGCTTTTAGAGGATCACCTGGTGAACTTCTGCAATACAGAGTAGGTTCCTGTGAGCTTGAAAATTTGCATTACTAACAAGTTTCCAAGTGATGCTGATGTCACTGTTTCCAGTACACTGCTTGAGAAGCACTGATTCACAGGAAATAATTCCATATCACAAATAGCTCCTCCAGACCCAGCCCATATAGAAATGGTTGCGAAGTGTCATACACCAACATACCCAGATATATGCCAACATGTCCAGTTAAGGAGGGATACCCGCAACTAACATTCAGTCAACTAACTAGCAAGTATTTATTCAGACCTTGTATTTAACCACAGACTGGACTCTGTAAGGATTAAAAAGAAGTGTCAAATTTGATAGGAATCTAAATTAGAACAATTTTCTGAAGGCCATTTATTCAACATATTTAAAAAGTCTTAAAGCTTGCTACTCTTTCACCAACCAATTCCATGTCTTGGATTTAAACCAAGAAAATAAAGATGTGACAAATGCAAGCTAGAAAAAGGTTCACTAAAGCTTTTTAAAGTGAAAAAGTGGAAACCTAAGTGACACATGTGTGATCATACACACACACACACACACACACACACACACACACACACACACACACATCTCCCACGATTCTCTAGACCAGTGGTTCTCAAAATGTCTAGAGGCATTTTTTACTGTAACAGCTCAGCAGGAAGGTTGCTACTAGCACTTAGTGGGTAGAGCCAGGTATGCTGCTGTACATCCTACTGCGTATAGGATAGTCCTTACAATGAAGAATCTGTCAGTAATGCCAAGGTTGATAACCCCTGACCTAGACTCTCATCCAGCAGAGCTGCACTGGTGGTAATAATAGCTGTTTCACAGAATCAAGAGGCTGCCAGAATAATGAAGAACTTTATTTCCTTCAGTCTCGTGCTACGGCGGTAGTGAACAGAATGGTGGCTACCAGAAGTTGGGAAGGAAAGTGGGAATCAGGGGATACACTGGGGTTAGTTATTGGATACAAAATACAGTTAGATAGAAGGAATAAATTCTGGTGTGTGAGAGCAAAATAGGATGACAATTAAAGAATTAACTGTATATTTCATACTACTGGAAGAGTAGATTTGGAATGTTCCCAGCACAAAGTAATAATACATATTTAGGTGATAGATACCCCAATTACCCTTATTTGATGATTACACCTTGTATGATTGTATCAAAATATCACATGTAACTCATAAATATGTACAATTATTATGTATTTATGCAATTTAAAAAATAAAGTCTCATGTTGATATTTCTGTGTTCTGGGGGCTGCCACACGTGAATTCACATGCAGTTCATGGAGCCCTTCCCTCTCTGCTCCTGCCCTCAAGGTGGCAGCTGCAAGAGAAGTCCCTGGAGGCAGCACTAGCCCTGGACAGCTGCCTGTGCCCTCCAAGGGAATGCTGATGGGGACAAGCGCACTGTCCCTGGGGAAGCAGGATCTGGCTAACGCTGTTCTCAGGGTATCCATGTCACTGCAGATCTGCAGTCCTAGGGAGCCCCCCCAACCCCTGTTCATTTAGTTACTTGGAAACCAAAGAGGAGCTACTGGTTGGTCTCATGGAATATATCCTATGAGAACAATTCCTTTGGTTTCTCCCTGTGGCCAATCTCCAGCCATAACACTCCAATACAAGTTTGGGGACCCTGCCCAGGAGACCAAGAATAGGGAAAGACCAGTCTGATCTCTGGCATTTCAAGCACCTGCGCTAACCACTTTTCTCCTCCTATAGACAAGAATCTACATGCAAATAAACACTTGCAAATCCACGTACACACACAGGCAGAGTAAGTACTACAAGTTCAGAGAAAGGCACAATTATTCCAGTTAGCATTCTCCACAGCAGGCTGGAGTTCCCTCATCATCAGCCATATTAACCAGGCTGATTCCCATTCCTTTGCCTTCCCTTATCCTCCAATAGAAAGTCCACTCGCCTTCTTTCTGCCTACCTACTATCTTTCAAGGCTAGTTCTCATCTCCTCTGGAAACTTTTGAAATCAGCTAGAATGCTTTTGGCTGTAAGTAGTGGATTTTTTTTGTTTGTTTGTGAGACTGGTTTCACTGCCGCCCAGGCTGGAGAACAGTGATGTAATACCAACTCACTGCAGATTCAAGTGATCTTCCTGCCGTAGCCTCATGAGTAGCTGGGATTACAGGTGTGCATTACCATGCCTGGCTAAGATATAGATAGATAGATAGATAGATAGATAGATAGATAGATAGATAGATAGATAGATATAAAATATATGTATTTGTATATTTTTAGAGACAGGGTCTCACTATGTGTCCCAGTCTGGTCTCGAACTTCTAGGCTCAAGTAATCCTCCACCTGCCTCTGCCTCCAAAGTGCTGGGATTACAGGCATGAGCCCTGTAGTAGTAGAATTTTTTTAAAACAATTAGTAGTTTTATGTTTTTAAAAAATTTGAGGTAGAAAGTTCCATAGCTGAGTAATTCAACAGCTCAGGGACTTTTCTCCAATTCTTTCAATTTTTGTCTAACCATCACAAGATGGCTGCCACAGCACTTTATAATAATGAAAATATCCCAAAGCAGGAAGTAAAAGAGAGGTGCCCTGCTTCTTTCTTGCTGGGGGCATAAAAAGGAATTTGACTAGAAGCTTCTTTCTTTCTCTTTTGTATGTTAAGAGCAGTTTTAGGTTCACGACAGAATTAAGAGGAAGGAGCAGGTTCCCATATACCCCCATCCACACAGACATAACATCTCCCTCATGATCTATATCCCCAGAGTAGTACATTTGTTCTGATTGCTGAGCCTACACTGACTCATCATTATTACCCAAAATTCATAGTTTACAGTAGAGTTCACTTTTGGTTTTGTGCATTTCTATGAGTTTAGACAAATGTATAATGACATGTATCCACTATTATAGTATCATACAGAATAGTTTCACTACCCTAAGAATCCTCTCTGCTCTGCTCATGCATCCCTTTCCCAACGCTCAATCCCTGGCAACCATTGATCTTTTTACTCTCTCCATAGCTTTGTCTTTTCCAGAATGTCGTATAGTTGAAATCATACAGTGTGCAGCCTTTTCAGGTTGGCTTCTTTTACTTAGTAATATGCATTTATGATTCCTTCATGTCTTTCCATGGTTTGATAGCTCATTTGTTATTGGTGCTGAATAATATGCTATCATCTGGATGTACCACAGTTTATCCACTCACCTAGTGAAGGACATCTTGATTACTTCCAAGTTTAGGCAGATATGAATAAAGTTGCTATTAATATCCATGCGCAGTTTTCTGTGTGGACATAGTTTTCAAGTACTTTGGGTAAATACAAAGGAATATAATTGCTGGATTGTATGGTAAGAATATGTTTAGTTTTATAAAAAAACCCATCAAACTGTCTTCTGAACCTCTGTACCATTTTGCTTTCCCACCAGCAATGAGTAAGAGTTCTTATTGTTCCACATCCTTGTTAGCATTTGATGTTGTCAATTATCTTAGTTGTTTATGCTGCTATAATGGAATATCAACAACTGGATAATTTATGACAATTTATAAAAAACAGAAATGTATTTTCTCATAGTTCTGGAAGCTGGGAAGACCAAGATCAAGGCAACAGCAGGTTTGGTTGTCTGGTGAGGGCAGCCTTCTGCTTCTAATATGGTACCTTGTTGCTGCATCCTCTGAAGGCAGAAACTCTTGTGTCCTTACATGGTAGAAGGCAGAGGGGCAAGCAGGCTGAATGCTATGTGAAGCTTCTTTTTATAAAGACCTTAATCCCATGAGAAAAGGAGGAGATCTCATGGTCTAATTACTTCTTAAAAGCTCCACCTCTTAATACCATCCCATTGACCATTAATTTCCACCTTAATTTTAGAGGTGACATATTCAGACTCAAGCACCAATGTTTCAGATATTAGCAAGTTTAATAAATGTGTAGTGGTATCTCATTGTTGTTTTAATTTGCATTTCCCTGATAACATATGAAGTGGATATGCTATTTGCCACCTGTATATCTGTGATAAGGTGTCTGTTAAGGTCTTTGGCACATTTTAAAATTGGATTGCTTTTCTTACTATTAAGTTTTAAGGGGTTTTGTACATTTTGGATAACAGTCTTTTATCAGATATGTCTTTTTCAAATATTTTCTCTCAGTCTGTGGCTTGTCTTCTCATTCTCTTGATATTGTCTTTTACAGAGAAGACATTTTTAATTTTAATGAAGTCCATTTGATCAATTTTTTCTTTCATGGATCGTGCCTTTGATGCTGTATCTAAAAAGACTTATCACCTACACAAGGTCACCTAGTTGTCTCCTATGTTATATTCTATGAGTATTATAGTTTTGTCTTTTATATTTATAGCTTATTTTTATATATTTATATTTATAGTTTTTCAATTAGCCTTTTGAGTTTATTTTTGTGAGGCATGTAAGGTCTATGTCTAGATTTTCTTTTAGGCATATAGATGTCCAGTTGCTCTGGCACCATTTGTTTAGAAAGACTATCTTTGCTCCACTGTATTGACATCATTCCTTTGTCAATCAGTTAGCTATACTTATGTGGATCTACTTCTGGGCTCTCTATTCAGTTCCATTGATCTACTTGTCTATTCTGTCACCAATATCATACTGTCTTGATTACTGTAGCTTTATAGTAATCCTTTCCTTTTTGTCAGAGAGAAAATTCCTTCCCAGATGTCCCTAACAGATGTATCTTTATATGTAATTTACCATAGCTAAGACAATCTTTAAGGTATTGTGATTGGCTTTAGATGTATCATGGGTCATTACTTGGGCCTGGAAGAGTGCTCCACCTTATCTTAACACACTCCTGCCCCATAAAAATAAAAAAAGCACAGGGGCTTTGGGAACACAGGGGAAAAGACTGGGTATGATCCTCTATCCTGCAAAGTAGGATAATATCATCCTGGATGCTATGCAAAGTTTACCCCAGAATGTGTTTGAGCTTGTTGGTGACAAGAACATATCAAGAGGGGTATGGATTCAAGGTCATCTAACTCTTCTTACTTCTTTTTCATTGTTCACTATGCAACAAGCTCAGTGATAAATGCCACAATGGAGAGAGCACTGTAGTGGGAGTTAGCAAATGGAGGTTGGAATCCCAATCCTAAAACTAAACAAGGGCCTTGGACAAGTCACTTCCTCTCTCAGAAACTAAATTTCTGTCATTGCTGGCAGTCTGCTGTTCTCAAGTATAGAAAATGACACCTTGGGGAGGCTGGAAACCGCAAACAAATGTGTTTCTCATGAGCTGCCCCAGGCCTCCTCGTCACCCTTCCCATGGCATGGGAACATGCCATGAACCACAGTCCCATCTACTCAGAATTCCTGAGTCCCAATAGCAGAAGCTGGAGGCTCAACACTGAAGCACTGATGTCTAGAATTCAGGAAGATGAACAGAGCAACTGTCAGAGCCAGTCAGGAGTAGAAATGTTTGGAACTTCTAAGTTGTCAAACCCAAGAAAAGGATTTTAATCAGGAAACTGGATCTTTTAATTTTTTAAGCTGTCATGTGATTGGCTCCTACTCTCAGCTGTTCTGTTACTCTGAGGTAGTCAAATAATTGCATCATCACTGACATCACTGCTAAGAATTGTTAAGAACTTCCTATGTGCTTTGCAAATCTTTACATTATATGATCCTTACAACAATCCTTTGAGCTGTATTCAATTGTCATCCCATTTATACAAATGAAGAAATAGATCTAGAGATGGAAAGAAAATTGCACAAGGTCATGTGCTATAAGTAGACTTGGCTAGAACTATGTCAAATGCTGTTCAGCCTCAGGAGATGTCTGTATTGTTCATTGTTCCATTCCCAGAATATACTGTAGAGTTTGGCACATAGGACCTGCCTATGAAATTATTTTGCAATAAATGGAAACAAACTGTGTTGTCCTAGATGAGCTGCTTCTCTTATAGAATTAAAGATCAGTGATTTTCAGGACATGAATTGGAAAAAGAGTGTCTTCCTTGTGCACCATAGTTTCTGGGAGATGCCTGGTATGGCATCTCAGAACTATTTCATGAGTGAAAAAATTAAAATAGAAGTTAATTGCTAGAGGAGATAAGAACTATGGCAAGAACTTAGACTTTCTGGTTTCCAGTCCCAACCTCTTCTCAAGCCAATGAAAGTCCTCATTGCTGTGTGTCTTTTCATAAATCTGACTTCCAGTACATTCCAGAATGATCTTAAGCTGCCAGCTAGTTCCCCATTTGCTCCCGTTTCCTTCATTTTGTTCTCAGTGTCATTTCCTCGTTCAGTTTGAGGCTAATCTAATTCTCATTGGCTTCATCATTTGGTCTTTGACACATACACATCAGACCAGATATCAGAACAAATGTGCACAGAGCAATTATAGCAGATGGGTCACGCTGTGAAATGACACTGCACTGCAGCAAAGTATGCTTTTTGTCCATTTTAAGAACAAAAGACTCTGAATTTGGAGAAAAACAATTAATTGAATCTCACGTCTCTCATCCTTCTACTTCCTGACTCAGTTCAGTCACCTCTAGGACTCTCTCTACTATGACTGAGTATGAAGTGAAATTTATTAAGCAGCAAGCAAAGGAAAAAAGAAATGTGGGCCACTTCCTCTTCTCTGTCTATAGTCATCATTGAATTAAACTCACAATGGCAAATATTTGCTAAACTATATTCCATAGCCATTATCTTAGACACTATCCAAGCCACCAATGGGGGATAAAAAGAAGAATAAAAGCTAGTTGGTTTTTTTTGTCCTCAATATCTGTATTACCAGACAGCATTTGATCAAGCATTTGAGAGAGCTACACTGGGCTACAGGAATTCAGAGAAGGAATAAGATACTTCCACCCAGTTAGTCAAGAAATGTGCATAATGAAGCCATCATTGAATTCAGCCTGGAAAGATTGCTACAGCCAGAGAATGTCAGGGAGAACATTCTAGGCTGAAGGAACAGCATAAGCCAATGTATGTTGATGTAGAATGTGCTTGAAGAAGGCCTAGTTGTTTAATTAGGTTGAATAGAGGATACATGGCATGAGTCTTGGAAGGTAAGGCTGGAAACAGAGAGTAGAGGGCCTGGAAAGTGATGGTAAGGGATTTAGACCTTGATCTGAGAGGTGTGGATTGAGTTGGAGACAACTTTCCTGTCACCTCAAACTAGGGGAGAAGTGTTAGTGGATGTTCCTTCCTGTATAGCCATCCCTCCATATAACGCTTCCCAACAAGAGGAAAAGTTACAAATCTGATTGGCAAAACCCAGAACATTCACTGGGTTTATTTTTTCTAGGGGGTAGGTGCTGAGCTTTGCAGACAGAATCCAGGCTTCAGCCTGCCTCCTGCCACTGCTGGTCCTTGTCCAGTGGGTTCTCCTTCTACTTCCTGTCCTATTTCCTGTTTCCATGTGATAAGTACCCAACGCCCAGTCCCTAAGAATGAGCTCAGAATTTGGTCCATCAACCCAGCAATCCAGTGTTAAGGGGGAGAGGATAGATGCTTCATTTTACATCCTGGTCCCACCATGTTTCCAAACTTAGTCTTATCAGAGAATCTCTCTTTGAGAAGGAGAGCTGTGGCTAATATTAGGCAGGTACACGGCTATTAATAAAAAATAAGCCCTTCATTTTCACCTCTTCCTTATTCTGGGTTTCCTTAAGGTAGCAATGCTGTTAAGTAGATCTGGGAAGCAGTATGGATATACAACTCCATGATATTTTAATACCTACCCTGACTTCTCTGAAAGTGGTAAAAACCAGGCTATGTACCCAGAAACCCTGTAGATCACATAGGCTTCATTAAACTCTGCAGAACTCATGTTCTTTCCCTTAACCTCATTCTTCATATCTAGGGCATAAATAACTCTCAGATCCATCACTAGACATCCCCATCTGTGAAGACACCACTAATGACGACTTACTTCATCTGCATGTGTGTGTTTTTCTCATAATAATGTTGGAAACATTCAGAGAAGCCCTGCTGTCAGATGTGTACAATGTGTTCTTGGTGTGCTTTACTTTGTGGTTATAGAATTAAGATATTCTGTAGATCCCCTCCTTATTTTGTTTCTCCACAAGATCTTTTGTAATCCGTACATAGTTCTCTGACTCCACTGACTTTATCTATTGCTTTTCTTCTTATGAACCCTGGCATATTTCCTTTCCAAGTCAGTGGTTCACCTGTCTAATCAATACTGCCTTCTCAGTAGCCCCCACTTATCTTCCAATATGTCTTAGCTGCTTCTAAAGAGGTGCCTGTCCATGATACCTTCCCTATAGATCCTTTTTCTTGTCTTTCTTCTCTAGCATTACATTACAAAATAATATCATACAAAGGGGGGAATTATAAGGACCCTGTTATGATCATTCCCCCTCTAAATGATGTACAATATTTATTACCCCAATCCCTTCTTCTAAATGGTGACATCCTTTTATGGACTTTTTTTCTGCATGGAAAGTCATATCTTTTGGCTTCCATAACTTTAATCTATTTCTTCATCTTATTGTTCTAACATTGAATATACTGCCATTGCCTAAAGTATTTTTAGTTATTGGGTCACCTCTTCTAAACTTGGGCTTACTTGACCCCTGGCTTCCCGAGGCTAAAAGGAAAACTTTCTTGTTTTCCTTTATTTTAGTTCCCTCCTGAGTATCAAGAGGTAACAGTAGCACTCTAGAGATCCATGCTCTTGCCTTGCTTTCTGACTTGAGCAACATTTACATTGCTCCATGACTAAGGAACCAGGGCTCTGCTGTTATTACTCTGCTGTTACAGACTGCAGGTCCTGATCCTGCAGACTCCCTTGAGTATGTCATCGCAGTCTTGCCTTGCACCCATGCTATGTGCCATCTGACTGGGGATTGCTTATTGCCTGTGAGGGGTGAGATACCAAGGGACCCACCTAGCAACCATGCATGTGCAACCCAGAAGCTTGTAGGAATTGATGCACAGGAGAGTATAAATTGGCCAACAAGATATAGGACGAGAATGAACTCTTCTGTTTCTTGGCCCCTGACCTCAAAGGCTAGTTTGAAGAGGCAGGAGATTCACATGACCCCTTGAAATACTTTCTGCAAGACTCCATGGTCATCTTGCCACAGAGCTGTGGTCCACTTGAAAACCTTGTCTTTGCTATCCTGCCTTCTGTAACTCATTTCCCTTTTATCTTCATCTTTTGGTTGCCTGTGAATACACTCCTAATAAAGTGTTGATACAAAAGATTTCCTCTAATAGGTTTCCAGGAAACCCAATCTAAGAAAGGAGTCATAACAACCAGTTTGCAAACTAAAGATTTACCTACAAAAAAAAGCCCGGGTCCAGATGGCTTTCCAGCAGAATTCTACAAGACATTTAAGGAGGAGCTGATACCAATCCTACTGAAGTATTCCAGGCGATTGAGAATGATGGAATTCTCCCCAAATCATTTTATGAAGCTAACATCACATTGATAACCAAGCCAGGTAAAGATCCAACAAAGAAAGAGACCTACAGGCCAATATCTTTGATGAATATAGATGCTAAAATTCTCAACAAGATCCTAGCAAACCAGATTCAGCAACACATCTCAAAAATGATCCATCATGACCAAGTAGGCTTCATACCTGGGATGCAAGTCGGGTTCAACATTCGTAAAACCATAAATATAATTAAACATTCATAAAACTATAAATGTAATTAAATACATCAACAGATGTCAAAACAAAAACCACACGATTATATCATTAGATGTAGAAAAAGCTTTTGATAAAATCCAGCACCCCTTCTTGATAAAAACCCTCGAACATCTAGGCATACGGGGAACATACCTCAAAATAGTAAAAGCCATCTACGAGAAACCCACAGCCAGCATACTCCTAAATGGACAAAAATTGGAACCATTTCCTCTGAAAACTGGAACCAAACAAGGATGCCCACTCTCACCCCTCCTGTTCAATATAGTATTAGAAGTCCTGGTTAGAGCAATCAGACAAGAGAAGGTAATCAGGAGTATCCACATAGGAAAAGAGGAAGTCAAGTTATCTCTCTTTGCAGATGACATGATCGTGTACCTTGAAAACCTGAGAGAATCTGTCAAAAACCTCCTTACACTGATAAAGGATTTTGGCAAAGTCTCAGGATATAAAATAAATGTAGAAAAGACAATCGCATTTCTCTACACCAATAATAAACAAACAGAAACCCAAATAAAAAGCACAATTCCATTCACAATGGCCACAAAAAAAAAAAAAAAAAAAAAGAAATACCTTGGCATCTTCCTAACCAGAGACGTGAAAAGCCTTTACAATGAAAACTTCAAAACACTGCTCAAAGAAATCAGAGATGACACAAACAAGTGGAAAAATATCCCATGCTCATGGACTGGAAGAATCAACATTGTGAAGATGTCCATCCTACATAAGGCAATCTACAGATTTAATGCAATACCCATCAAATTACCAGGCACATTCTTCCCAGACCTAGAAAAAACAATACAGGAATTCATATGGAAACACAAACAACCAAGAATAGCCAGAACAATCCTCAGCAAAAAAAACAAAGCAGGTAGTATCACATTACCAGACTTCAAACTTTACTATAAAGCTACGATAATCAAATCAACTTGGTATTGGTACAAAAACAGGCATATAGACTAATGGAATAGAATTGAGATTCCAGAAGCAAAACCTCAATTTCTCAACCAACTCATCTTCGACAAAGCCTCTACCACCTACCACTGGGGAGAGGAGAACCTATTCAGTAAATGGTGCTGGGAAAACTGGCTGACCACATGCAGAAGACTCAAACAAGACTCCTGTCTGTCCCAATACACAAAAATTAACTCTAAATGGATCAGAGACCTAAATGTAAAACCTCAAACCATAAGAACCTTAGAAAATGCAGGATATACCCTTATGGAAATTGGAACTGGCATCCAATTCCTGAACAAAACCTGAAACCCACCGACCATAAGAGATAAGATAGACAAGTGGGACCTCATTAAACTGACAAGCTTCTGCAAAGCCAAAGAAACCATCAAGAGAGCAGGGAGACAGCCCACAGACTGGGAAGAAGTATTTGCCAACTCCAGGTCCGACAAAGGCTTAACATCTTGGATCTACAAGGAACTCAAATGTGCTGAAAAGAGAAAAAACAACCCCATTATAAAGTGGGCAAAAGATATGAACAGACACTTCTCAAAGGAAGACATCCGAGCAGCCAACAGACACATGAAGAAACGTTCAACCTTACTAATCAAGGAGATGCAAATCAAAACCACACTGAGATACCACCTAACTCCAGTCAGAATGGCAATTATCAATAACTCAAAAAATAACAGTTGCTGGAGAGGGTGTGGTGAAAAGGGAACACTCCTACACTGTTGATGGGAGTGCAAACTGGTGCAACCTCTGTGGAAAACAGTGTGGCGATTCCTATAAGCTCTAAATATCAACCTCCCATATGACCCTGCAATCCTCCTACTGGGAATATACCCTGAAGAACTCAAATCACTCTACCAAAAAGATACCTGCACATGTATGTTTATCGCAGCATTGTTCACAATAGCAAGAACCTGGAATTAACCATACTGTCCATCAAAAGAGGACTGGATTTTAAAAATGTGGTATATATACACAATGGAATAATATGCAGCCATAAAAAAGAACAAAATCATGAACTTTGCAGCAACCTGGATGAAACTAGTGTCAGTAATACTGAGTGACCTCTCACAGAAACAAAGATCTGAGTATCACATGTTCTCACTCTTATAGCGGACCTTGAACATCTACCGTAACACTATAAAAAAAGGACTGACAGTGGTGGGAAACTATGGGAGGGGGAAGGGAGGTGGGATTAACAGTAGTCAATATCTGTCTGGGGACGGAGAGACACCCCTTATCAACAAGGGTGCCTGAATGAAGCATATTTGTATACGTAACCCTTAACTATACCCCACAATATCAAAATAAAAAATATTGATATATAAATTAAAAAATAATAAGTGTCCATCAATGGATAAATGTATAAAGAAAATGTGATATGTATAAATATAAATATATTTCTGTAAAAATATATATAGAAATAAAATTCAGCTGTAAAAAGGAAAAAGAAAAGAAAACTGAAGATTTAGCCCCTCCTCTGCTTGTAATTTTACCTTGCTTTTTTAGTAGTTATCCATATTGTGTAAATGCTTTCTTGCCACATCCCTAAAGGTCTTTCCTCTAGGATCACTCTACTTTCTCCTCAAGCTCTAGGATCACTCTAATTTACCCTGAAATGGGGGCTTACATGAGGGGCATAATCACCCCAAAGGAGCCTGTTCCATATATCATCGGGTCTAACTCCCGGGGACTCCCATGTTGCAATTAGTAGTTAAGTCCATCCTGTCCTCCCAGAGTGATCTGAGAGTCTTGCTCAGAGTCACACTGCTCCAACTTCCAGGAAAGCTGTCTTAAGAGGGGCTTACTTTTCCCCAAAGCAATAGATTGACAATTTCATATCTATGATATCTGTGTTCATATCTGGGCCATGACTTGACCCGAATCCATAGTTCTCTCTATAAAATGTCTGGGTTTGGACATCTTTGGTGTATGTCCAGTGTGAGTTCCCTGAGGCTCTGTCAATTTCTGTCCTAGATGGAGTTCACACAACATTGTAGTCCAGATTGTCATAGTGTAAGTGACCAGGGTCATTTACTAATAAAAAGCAAATTGGATTTCCATGGTTGGTTACAGCAAGCATAGTCAAGACCTAAACACATAACCAATTTGCCTGTGAGGACAGAATACTCTGGATTGGAAGAGGGGTAGAAGGCACTCCTAACCCAGCCTGGATTTTTTACTGTGCAAGATCATGACCTCAAGTTGCAGATTCAATTGCCTGAGATAACCCTGCCTATGTCAATAATAGCCAAAGTGTGTGAAAAGCAAGTTAATAGATTATAATGACCATGGCTACCTTTCATTAAGCACTAATCATGTGACAAACTGAAAAGTGCTTTATATTGCCTTATTTAACTTACGGATGATCGTTATTCTCCACAAAAGATGTCCCTTATGGGGACAAAGCAGGTACCTGATTACCTGGTAGTATGAAAAGGTTTTGAAAATTCAAATTGACAATCTTTTCTCAGAAGAACAACAGCTGTCAACTGACATCCAACCATTGGACCTTCATTCCTTTGGATTAAGTCATTATTTATGAACCCGAGACCAACAGCCACTGTGAGAAGTAAAAGGATTTCTTGCTGTCCACACCTAAGCAGGATTTTGTTTTTATTTTTCTTTCCCAAGTAACCTCATTTGACTTGAAAAAAAAAAAAAACTAAGTTGTTGAAAAAAAGGACACGGGTTATGAAGTAGATCTAGGAGGTGGTCCTTGAAAGATCCTTAAAAGGCTGGGAGAAGCTGAGTGCAGAGCCTGTCAGGGATGCAATATTTACTCTGCTGACATTCCCACAGATAGCCTTGCTCTTTGCCCGTGACACCGCGAGCATGGAGAAGGCTGATTAGCTCTAGCACCAGAGACTTATGCAGGATATAAGAAAGAACTCCCTCCTAATAGTTGCCACCAGATGAACTTGACGTAGAGGAGCTTTTTTTCTAATATGTGATCCCTAGAAGCAGTTGTTCCAAGTCTCTACCAGCTTTGAGCTTATCTTTTCCAAGTTCACATGCATTTCCCATTTTCTTTTGGGTTCTTGCCTGCATTTTTTGTTTCTTTGCTTGTTTTAGAGAAATGCTAGAAACAACAGAGATTGTTGATGACCTTAGATCACTGCTTCAGAAAGAGTCTCAACTATAACTCCTTTGGAGGATGTACTGCCAAGAGAAATCTCAAGCCAGTGCCACTGCTTCCACAAGTTGGCCATGTAGAAAGTCTATTCTGGCTCTTTCCACCATCTTTGACACCCACATCAAGATGGTAGTAGCACGCAGTGCATCAGCCATACCCAACTTAATCCATCTTCCATTTTGTTGTTCTAGTTGAGCAACATCTGGAATTGTTGTAGAGCTCTGAGATGTGAACCCCTCATTCCGTTTGTTCAGGTGTTGGCAACATAGGCATCCAATCCAGAGCAAGACCTCTCTGCCTTAATCTTTCCCCCAAAACACCAGCCTACATACTCTAGGTCCTTTCCTTCACCCACTTACTAAGACACCCCACGATTCCCCACGGTGTGGCGTTCTCCTCCCTGCAGTGGGTAATAAACCCAATTTTTCAACTACAGGTGTGTTCCTGGTGAGCTCTGGCTGGAGGGCATTGCCAACCACCTTATGTGGAAAATCTATTTCAGAAGATGCAAGGAACCCTGCATATAAAATTAGGAAATGTAATGATTTTATGCAAATAACTTTAGTCATTGTTTTCCCCAACAGTTTTGGAAGTGTTGCCTTAGAGACAGTACTGATCGGGGACATGAAGGAAGAAGAAATTAACATTTATTGGGCATGTTCTAATTGAAAGGCACTGGATAAGATTCTTAATCCAAATTACAGTATTTTACTGAACCGTCAGGATACCCCTGGAAGGTAGATATTTGTTAACTACGTTTTACAAATGAGGAGGCAGAGTGTCAGAGCAGCCAAATAACTTTACCAAAGTAATGAAGAGCTAGTAAGTGAGCTAAATCCCACAGTCAATATTTAGTCGGCAACAAATGCGATCACCAGAATACGAGCACAGCAGAGTATCTGCGATCAGACACTTTTATAGCAACATCACTGGAGGAATTCAAAGTTAATCAGGCACATTCCTCACCCTGCAAAGGGGGTGGGAATGGAGGGAGTGGGTAGAAGCAAAACAGGAAAACCTGGCTCATTCCCTGTTCTCTTCCCCCTTCCTGTGATAATTACAATATCTTCTTAACTAGTTGAAAACAGTGCATGGAGAAGCCACAGCTCTTACATTGTTTTCCACTTCAAGGTTTCCTTAAGTTATCATGGCAATTAGAAAATCAGAGCATGTAAATCCCCCAAGAGGGCTGAAGTGCCAGGAGAGTATGTTTCCAGATTTACTCCCCGCGTAACTCCTCCAGGTCAAGTGTTTTCCACACACAGCCTGGAGGAGATGCTGCTTCTAAGCTTTGCCCACTTAGCTCTGAATCTTGCCTGTGCAAAATGCTTTTAACATGTCTCTGCACTGCGTGCAGTGGGCAGGCTGCATGAAATGCCACCTTCCTGCCTGCTAGAATTCACAGAAAGATATTTTATTATCCAATTATCTTCCAGTTTCTGACCACAGTCCCTCTCTAGACACGAATAGGCAACTTATGACTAACCAATCTGCCCATGTTGCCCCAGGTCTTTTGCAGCTTGGTACAGAGGTGAAGAAAGTTCCTCTTCTAGAGTCAAAGAGCTTGTGTCTAAACTTCAGCTGACCTCCTACAACCTGTATGACCTTTAGTAAATCAGGTAACATGTCTCAGTATCCATTTTTACATCTATAAGAAGGGATAACAATAGTGCCTCCCTATAATGGAAGTTTTTTGTTTTCTCACTATCATCTATTCTAGCTTCCTCCAATAATAGCCCCCTCTTTTTCCTCTGGGGAGCTACTCTTCCTCTGTATAGTCCACACAGCTCTTTGATATGCACTCACCACCATGCTTCATGGGTGGGCATGTAATTCACATCTGGCTAATCAAAGACTGGGTCAGGGATGATCATGTGATCCCACGTAAGTCAGTAAGTCTTCTTCAGGATTTTTGTGAATGAAACATTGTTTCCATCAGCTGTATGCTTGGAGCTGCTAGTGGCCATCTTGGGGAGAGCCAGTTGGTGAATAAAGCCAACAGACAGAAAGACAAAACAGAACTGGAGAAAAACAGATTCCTAAGAATATTGAATTCAAGGATCTAGTCATTCCTGAGCACCTAGTCATTCCCTGGTCTTTTCAGTCACATGAGCCGATGCAATCCTCTTTTTGTTTAAACATATGAGGTGGGATGTGTCATTGTTTTCATTTGTTTCCAAGAATCTTTGAATTTCTGTTTTGATATCTGTGTTGACACGGGAATTGTTCAGCATCATGCTGTTTAGTGTCCATGTCTATGTGTGTTTTGGGGGGATCTTGCTGGTGGAGATATTTATTTTTATTCCACTGTAGTCTGAGAAGGTGAGAGTAGCCAACAGATACATGAGAAAATGCTCAGCCTTACTAATCAGCAAAGAATGCAAATCAAAACCACATTAAGATACCACCTAACTCCAGTAAGGATGGCCATCATTAATAACTCAAAAAACAACAGATGCTGGAGAGGATGCAGAGAAAAGGGAATGCTTCTACACTGTTGGTGGGAATGTAAACTAGTACAAAACTCTGGCGATTTCTAAAAGATCTAAATATCGACCTTCCATATGACCCAGCAATCCTCCTTCTGGGAATATACCCAGAGGAACTCAAATCATTCTACAAAAAGGATGCCTGCACACACATGTTTATTGCAGCACTATTTACAATAGCAAAAACAGGGAGCCAACCATGCTGCCCATCAAAAGTGGCCGGGATTTTTTTAAAAATGTGGTACATATACATGATGGACTCTTATGCAGCCATAAAGAAGGACAAAATTATGAAATTTACAACAACTTGTATGGATTTAGAGTCTATCATACTCAGTGATCTTTCATAGAACGAGAGAACTGAGTACCTCATGTTCTCACTCATAAGTGGACCCTGAATATTTATCATAATACTACATGAAAGAGTTTGGCAGTAGCAGATCACTACCAGGGAAGGCGGGGCACATAACATTAATAAGAGTACCTGATCCCAAACTAGGTGAAGTGAGGATCCATGGGAGGCCCAAATTTCACCTGTACAATGACCACTTATGTATCTAACCCTGAATTGTACCCCAAATCTTTATAATTAGAAAAAAAATTTAAAAATTGAAGAACTAAAAAACAAAACAAAACAAAAACATGAGGTGAGTTTCTGTCAGTTGCAACCTAAGGAGTCTTGATTAATGCATCATCTCTTAAGGTTACTGTGAGGCATAAACGAGACAATCTATATAAAGCACTTAGCGCCAGTACATGGCTCCAGTGGTGTTTGGAAGCCAGTCAGCCCATTGCCACATTCTGCTGTGTGCAGAACACTCTGGAAGAAACTAACTCCCTCTGCAGGCCATTCATGCCACAGTACCCTCAGCCCTCGGTAACTGTCAAAACACACCTATGGCACTTTTTTTCTCATTTGAGTGACTGCTGATCTCTGTAGCTTTCATAATTTAGCTGAGTATTATTTCTCCCAATGCCCTATGTCATGTTGACGATTTCTTTTTTTTTTTTTTTTTGAGTTGGAGTTTCACTCTGTTGCCCAGACTGGAGTGCAGTGGCGGCTCCTGGCCACCGCAGCCTCGACCTGCTAGGCTCCGGCGATCCTTCCACCTCAGCATTCCAAGTAGCTGGAATTACAGGCATGCGCTACCATGCCCGGCTGATTTTTTTTTTTTTTTTATTGTAGCGATGAGGTCTCGCTGCCCAGGCGGGTCTCGAACCTACGGGCTCAGGCAATCCACTCACCTCAGCCTCCCAAAGGCGCGGGATTACAGGCTGAGTCACCGAGCGCGGCATGTTGACGATTTCATCTAACATCTCTCCTCCCTGACACAAGTCATGCCACATCCTGGCTATCTTAGAACACAAACTGTGGGCTAGTTGCTTAGTTGCAGGGTTCGAGAAGCTATTCTGAGTGAGGGTCTTAACCTTTATTTGCTTAGCAAAAACGCCACTTTCTTCTTCTCCAACACTCTAGGTAAAAGAAAACAACTTGCCTTCTCCCAGGCACTCTATCTTAGTCTGATAAGATAGCTCCTTTCTCCTAGTAGCTCCTACTCTAATTTTACTCCTGAGGTTCCATTTGATGGAAGTATAAGGATGGTTAGGGGAAAAAAATTGAGTCACAGCTTAAATACCACAGGTGAGAAAGAAATGCTGACCTCTGGGTTCCTTGGTAAATGGCACTGCTGTGACAGAGAGGAGAGCTGACTGGCAGCCACTGGCCAGACCACACACTCCTTAAGTCAGCCATTTACTTTACACACATACACAGGGCCCAGTCTTAGAAAGAGATAAGGGAGAAAGAATTTTTATGATTCTGACTTCCCTCAAATGCTCCACAAAAATAACAATGATAAAGTTAAATGTTGAGTTTGCTGCTCAATGAATGAAGCCCAGTCTGTCTTGCCAGGGAGGAGCAAAGGGCCAGAGGACAGGACGTATTTTCTCCATTGCTGTTCCAGCAAGAAGACTGTCTAATCCCCCAAAACAAGTTGCCTCTCCACATTCATTTTAATGTACAGTTTAATGCGACGGCCACAAAAAGGGAAAGGAAGTTGAACTGGCTGAGGGTTTCTGATTATTCATAACCAGGGTCTACCTTCCATACACGACCAGCTATAGAATTTATGGGCCCTACTACAAAATGAAAATGCAAGGTCTCATTCAAAAATTAAGAGTTTCATCCGGGCTCGGTGGCTCAGCCTGTAATCCCGCGCCTTTGGGAGGCTGAGGTGAGTGGATTGCTTGAGCCCGCGGGTTCGAGACCCGCCTGGGCAGCGAGACCTCATCTCTACAATAAATCAAAAAATCAGCCAGGTGTGGTAGCGCATGCCTGTAATTCCGGCTACTCGGAAGGCTGAGGCGGAAGGATCGCCGGAGCCCAGCAGGCCGAGGCTGCGGTGGCCGGGAGCGGCCACTGCAACTGCACTCCAGTCTGGGCAACAGAGTGAGACTCCAACTCAAAAAAAAAAAAAATTCAGAGTTTCAAGATGGCAAAAACAGAACATGAAACCAAGCATGGAGCCCTGACTGGCTGCATTGGTCACATGCCCCTAGGGCTGGCGCCACGCAGAAGCAAGAGATCCTGCAAGACAGGAAGGATAAAAGGAGACAGGATGGTACCAGACTTCCATCTTCGATCCTGTCTATGCGTATTAGGGAACATACCTGTCTCAGCCCAAAGAGACAGATTTAATGACTGACCTCGGGTATTATGATAGTCCACAAAGATGAATGTGTTAGGCCTTGGCAGAAGGTCCTGAAGCCACAAGGGGAACTGCCTTCTTGGTACCTTCAGTGCCCAGAGCCCACTTTCTGTTGTAAATCATGACTAACATTTTGCCTCAGTCAGGAAGAAAATGTTTGGCATACAAGGAGAGAAAGAATATGGTTGAGGCAGAAAAAAATCATTTATTCCATAAAGAACTTGGTGGTTTTGACTTTAGCATACAGAAAGAACTTTAACAACAGGGACTTCAATTTTAAAGGGGCCCTTTCATTAGCTGAGGAAAGAGAGCCCAATCTAAAAGGCAGAATTCTAGCAGTGTGATTTTATTCTTTCCAAGGACAGTGTCCAACCTGCTCTATGCTTCAAACCACTGCCTTATCCAAATCCTTAGGGAAACTGTGACTATTTGTGAATTAATGTGTAATCGATAAACAGTTTGTAGATATTCTTAAAGCCTAAGGGAGCTTAAAGTGTGTTTTTCTCAGGACCGTACCCACTCAGAGTCCTTATTTACCCCATTTTACTTACACTTTGAAGAATGGATTCGCCAAACAAAAGCAAATTACAACTCATTCCCTGTTTAAAGTCTTTCAATAATATCTAAAAGATGGGATTAGATTCGAATGTAGAATCCTAGAAAAATGTCAAATTGGAAATGAACATTGAACAGTGGTCTCGCCAAGACTTGCCCCAACCCTATGTGACAGAACCATCCAGAAAGCTTTTATAAAAAGACAGATTTTTCTCTGAACCTTCCCCCAGAAATTTGTTTTCAGTCATTTAGGGTGGAGCTGGGGAAGCTGTTTCTATAAAGTTTATCAGTTGTAATCTAAAAAGCATTAAGAACAGTATGGGCTAAAGCATTACAAGTCAAAAGACCAAGCACAAAATAGGAGTTAGTCATTTTAACTCCTCCATGGCTCTGGACTGAGAACAGGGAGTGTTATTGTCCATCCCCTCCAAGCTGGTGCAGGCCCCATATGCACACAGGCCCCCGTATGCAGCCAGGGCTGTCTACATGTGGCCATGGACTGTGTATTCATTAATAAGGGAAGATTCTGTGTCCAGGCTCTGGGCAGGGCTCACCCTCACACTTGCCATGGAGTCTCCCTCATTCCTTCCATCATGGGGAGGGAATTCTCCTGCCTGACCCCTCTGCCTCCTACAGCTAATTGGGAGACATCCTAGAAAATCTGAGCAGTCTTTGGAAAGGAAGCCACTCTATGAAGCCTCGTCATTCTGGAGTTTCTATTTGTTTGAAGCAGTTCCCCCTGCATGGATGGAGGAACTGGATCCAGAACATGTCCAAATTCCACAGACACAAGTCCGGGGGTATTGCTTCTGTGCTACGACCTGCAGACCTTACTGTGGCATGTTCTCCTAACTTGCCCCCTTTCCTTGTTAGGGTTGGATTGATTCCCTTCCCTTCTGTGTGAATAGTCGTTCCTCACAACCAGCCTGTAGTTTGCATTTATATTTTTGTATTTATAAATTTGGTGCCGTCATTCCACGTGGGCGCTGTGCTCACTTCCCGCAGGCACATTGGTTTGGACATCCTCTCCACAAAGCTGTCAACTTGGCCCTCCAGGCTGTGGGCTGAGGTGACAGTTGTTTGAGATTTGGTTTTCCTTTTTGCTGCTGAAAATGTGTCTTTATCATTGCCTGCTGTGGGTGTCGGAATGATTCCTTCACTTTAGCAGGACGTTAACATCAATGTTCAAAAGCATACTAAGAGGTAAAGTTTTAACATCTGCTAATAAAGAATGACTTTGGACAAAGTGGTCTAGGTTAGCCTTGCAAGGGTGAAAATGGGCCTACTCCTGAAACGTCATGCCGTTGCACGCGTGCATTGCTGACTTCTGCCTGGGAACCCTGCAAACCACCATCTTGAGGATATCAAAGGAAATATTTTCCGCTTCTAGACCATGCCAGAATCTAGAGATCCTGCCACACGAAATAGGCTCTCCTCCAAGTGACTGGAAATGTTATTTTCCCTCAATTGTGGGAAAGCATAAATAAATGGGACCAAGTGAGATGGGGAAACCAGCAGAGGGAGAATTTGATACATTCAGCACATGGAGAGCTGCAGTAGTAGCCACGGGGCTGGCCAAAGAACAGATATCAAAGAAAAGCACATTGACTCTGAGCACACATGGGAAGCACCTTCTGACATGGCTCCAGGAGATTTGCACAAATCACTGCATCTTAAAGATATTTGAAAACACATCCAAGTTCTCTCTACACTGCTGCAGCTGATAAAAAATGAATGACATTCAATAATTTCATGGAATACTTTTGACGGCATTCTTAAGGTTTTGATTATGAAAATTTTATAATTTAGTACTCCTCTAAGAGTAGTCTGTGAACAGGTGTGTATCCTAGAAGTATTTGTTCCTGGTTGTGATGAATACAGAAAGTACGCAAGCATTTGGAAACTTTTATAGCGATTTTATACTACGACAACATCTTTACTATATTTTACAAAGGTATTAGCCTGCAATGAATTGAAAAACAAAAAACTGGCTTTTCACCACAGATGGTCTGAGAAATGCAGGGATGATGGACACCTGTGTTTGCTTCACCTACATTTAATTGTTGTCAACAAACTGGCAGAAATACAGAATCTTTCATACAGAAATACTCCACAAAGAGGACATAAAATTAGGCACCTGCAAAGTTCTGATTTTAAATTAGCTCTTTAACTATAACTGGCTTCTCCTTCTCATTCATTTATCATTGGCTTGAAAGTACTGTGACTAGAAATAGATTCCTTTGTCATATTTACACTTCCTTTCTCATGGATATTCCAAAAAGTCTGTATTTATATTAGGCTTATGATGATACATGGGAGAAAAATAACGATCACTATTCCCATGATGTTCATGTCTAACTTATGTTCTCTGATATTTTTTATATGAGAGAGTTCTTTGAGGCAGAAGTCCTCAGACACTAGGCCATGGACAAGTACCAGTCCGTGGCCTGTTGGAACCGGGCTGCATAGCAGGAGGTGAGTGGCAGGCAAGTGAGTGAAGTTTCATCGATATTTACAGCCACTCCCCATTGCTGGCATTACTGCCTGAGCACCATCTTCTGTCAGATCAGCAGCAACATTAGATTCTAATAGGAACACAAACCCTATTGTGAACTGTGCATGTGAGGGATCTAGGTAGGCTGTGAGCTCCTTATGAGGATCTAACGCCTGATGGGCTGAGGTGATGTTAGCGCTAGGGAGTGGCTTCAAATACAGATTAACATTAGCAGTGTGAGCCGGGCTCGGTGGCTCAGCCTGTAATCCTGCCCCTTGGGAGGCTGAGGTGAGTGGACTGCCTGAGCCCGCGGGTTCGAGACCCGCCTGGGAAACTTGGCGAGACCTCATCTCTACAATAAATAAAAAATTATCCAGGTGTGGTAGCACGCACCTGTAGTTCCAGCTACTTGGAAGGCTGAGGCGGAAGGATCGCCAGAGCCCAGCAGGTCGAGGCTGTGGTGGCTGGGAGCGGCCACTGCCCTCCAGTCTGGGCGACAGAGTGAGACTCCAACTCAAAACAAACAAACAAAAAAAAACATTAGCAGTGTGGTTTGACTGCACAACACTCCCCCCAACCCTGTCCATGGAAAAACTGTCTTCCATGAAACCCAGTTCCTGATGCCAAAAAAGGTTGGGAATTTCTGCTTTAAGAACATCCTCGCTAGGTGCGGTGGCTCACGCCTGTAATCCCAGCACTTTGGGAGGCAGAAGTGAGAGGATTGCCTGAGTTCAGGGGTTCGAGACCAGACTGGGCAACTTGGCAAGATCTTGTCTTTACAATAAATACAAAAATTAGTTGGGCTTGGTGGCGCATGCCTGTGGTTCTAGCTGCTTGGAAGGCTGAGGCAAAAGGATCACCTGAGCCCAGCAGATCGACGCTGCGGTGGCCATGAGCGTACCACTGCATTCCAGTCTGGGTGATAGTGAGACTCTTATGCAAAAACAAAAAAAAAAAACAAAAAGGACATCCTCAGTAAATTGGCATGACCGATTTATTATATGACAGGCAAAGCTGTAACTTTCCTTAAACCCCTCCCGTTTTCATATTTTTCTCATGAAAATATTTAAGGTAGTTTTATGTGTTTTTAAAAGCTTTTAAGTATATAAAGAAAGTAATAAGATGGAATTTCCCCTCCTCATTTAGGAATTTTAACCTCAGATTTGTGAAACAGAAAGTAGCATAACTTTTCATTGTAGACATTCTTCAGTCCAGAGGAAGAATTTGCACAGAGCAACTTCATTTGGCTGTTATTAGTATCAGTCTATGATTCTGGCAATGGGGGGGAAAATAAGGAAATATCACCCATCCACATCACCAAGCTTATAAAACTGGAATACTTTATTTACAGTGACTTTGAATCAAATTGCATGAGCAATGTGGACAAAGAGTCAATTTGTGCCTGGGTGAAAATTTTGTTTGAACATAAATTGTTTTTCTAGATATTTTGCTAATGTCTTGCAATGTCTAATTCCCACAGTCTCTCTATTAAGGATTAAGAAGCACCGAAGACAGTGAGTTTAGAGTCATTTGTTTTCTCTGGCCTTGAAAACAAGGGCCACACACACCCAAGTATTGAGCTGCTCTTTTTTTCCTCTTGTAACTCATCCAAACATTCTATTATAAAGTTGAAACATTTCAGTTACTGTAATTTTTTCCTAAAGGTTCTGGTTCCCACACTGAAATTCTGCCTCCAAAGTCAGAGTCAGATTCCAATTCTCAAAATCTGTTCCAAACGTATTCATGGCCTAACCCTTGAGAAAGGGAACTTCAAACTCCACTTGCCATCTTTCAGAATGAGTCAAAGTATTTTAAAAAGCAACAAAAATGTGAAATCCCTTGATGAAGTGTTTTTGAAGTGTACTGGCCACGTCTGTAGGAACAGTCAAATATTCTCTAACTCTTTAAAAAGCGAACAGCTTTAAAGTGGAAAATAAAACGTAGCACAAGTATAGGCAAATAGCTCCTTCCAAAAGAAAAATTCATTATACACACACAAAGGGAATTCGTATTAAATCCTGTGGCAGTGGTGGGCAGAAAGAATAACACTGGGAGAAGCTGATCAACCAGGGATAGGGTGGAGTTGACCTTGGGGGCAATGGGGCGTGAATATTATCTAGAATAATGAGAACTCTCTGGGAATATAGCAATCAGGCACAACATATATGAGTACTATAATTAGCTACTAACCCTTTCCACCCATATGGAGAACCCAGTTCTCAATACTCTGGTGAATTAAAGGAATAAAGACAAAAAGTAATCAAATATAGAACATATTTCTGTACAAGGTGTGGAGCCCCTGACCTTGACCTTCAGGACAGTGTTCTGACTTCAACCTTATGAGTCAAGAGGTAGGTCACTGAAGACTGGACAGTGAAGTTCTCCTAACATTTTGGCGCAGAAAATGGGTTTTCCTTGTGATGCAGAAGGTAGATGAACACAAGATCACTGATGGGTAAAGAAACACCCATGCGGTAAAAGGAAAACCTTGTTAGTAATCAGGGTAGTTGTTATTAACGCACAGCTCTCTCTATGCTGTGTATTGTGCAGATTCACACACAGCCTCTCTTTACCCTTTCAATCAACCATTCTCAAAGGTGGGTATTATTTCCATTTCACAAAGACTCCAAGACACAGAGGAATTTTCCCAGAGTCTGAAGACTAGACCTAAATGTAAGTTTGTAAAATTACAAATTCCAATCTCTTCACCTCTCAGATTACCTGAAAGACATCCAAAAGTCTGCTTGAGGAGAAAGGAAGCTGACTTACCTGGAGCAGGACTGTGGGAGAACCATGGCTTCTGGTGATGACTGAAATTAAACATTCAATAAACATCAGATTATCAAAATTAGGTTAAATGAATTTTGACACATTTGAATCCACATAATTAATAAGTACCCAAACCAGGATAAGCTCTGAGATAATTTAACAATATATACCAGAATGTATGCAGCCAAGGGTGTGAAGTTGGTTCCCTTGGAAACAGTCACCTAAGGAGACACTCCTTACTCCACTGGTGTCTTGTGGGAAGTCTGCATTTGGAATTAACTTCCAAGTATGACTGCATTCTTGCAATATGCTTGGTGGTAGCAAACATGTTTTTTTTAGGTAAACATGATTTCTAGAGACTGCAAAGTCACTTGAAGTCAAACCCAGGAAGTGATATGTCCTCATTGTCATCGCAGGAGACAACTATAAAGCAGAGGAATATAGCACTTTGACCACACACTCCTTTTGAGAATGTAATTAAACCGGTGGAACCTAGAAAAAGGGAGGGAGGGAAGATGAGAGGATGGAATATTTCGCATTTGCAAGCACTGGCCTATTCTGGAGTGGTGGGTACTTTCAACAGTTTTGTTAAAAACCGGTTTCCAGACAGACTCCCAAGAGTTCCCCTGGAATGCCATGAACACATGGACGCCCATGTTGAAGGGTGAGGATATTCAATCCTCCAACCATTCTCTCATCAGTTCCCTAATAGAGCTATTTAGAATTTAAGCTCAAGGAAGGCAAGGGGTTTTACTTACTGCTGTGCCTAGACCAGAACCTGGTACTCACTAAATATTTCTATATTATGAATATTTATATGATGAATATAATTAGTAAATAAATGAAGAATTTCATATTGGGTCACAGGTTAAAATTTCAATTATTAAAATGACTTTTGTTCTAGAAATACTTAACAACCACTGACATGGAAAATTCAAGAGGAAATATTCCTGGTATAATGAGTAGAGGGCTAAGATTTCTTTAAGAGTTTGCCATATCAGAATTTGTCATACAGCATAAATTCTGTTTGAGGAGTTGGTCAGAATCTCTGTGCTGGGCACAGAAAGCTCTCAGTGATCGATAGCATAGTGGTCAGTCTCTGAAAGGGGAGCCTGGGTCAAAAAGCCCAGCCTCACTTCAGTATGGGGGCCTTTGCTGATAGATGAGGCTGTCAAGACAGTCATACACTTGAGTCTTTATACAAGAAAGAAATAACAAGAATAAAACCTATTCTCTGATGTTATTCCTTTAGTATGTACTTTTGGGTGGCCAGAGAAACAATGATTGATTACTGGCCCTGGATTCACTGAATAAAATAAAGTACTTTAGCTTCTGGGTGAAAATGAGGAATGTCAATGCAAAACAAGAGGAGAATGCATATTCAATTCTACTGCAGACACAGCTTTCAACTCTGCAGAAAGCAACGTCCCAAAATGGGGAGGTTTCTTAGAAAACAAAGATAGGCATAGAGTGTGTTTACCTTTTTTTTTCCTTTTTAAAAAAAGACACATTTCATCAATCAAGAGCAATACAAAGGGGTTATATAAATTTATTTTTATGTAACAATTGATTAGGTTAGAAAAAATTCCCATTTTCAATGTTAATTCCATCTCTCATTAAAAAAAAATCACTAAAAGGACAAAAACCCACACAAAAATACAATCTGTATCTGTTCTATATTTACAGATAACCAGTGGCTATTAAGGCGCAGATTGATTGAAAGTTATCATTTATTCAAATAATCAAAATATTCTGTGCATCACATAACACCGACAACTCTGTATACTGCAGTGTCGTATTCCCTTCACTGCATCAGGAGAAAGTGAGAAAAATAATTTCCAGTGTTTTTATTTTTAGCCACCCTATTTAATCTAGTTTAAGTGGGAGAGTTTTCCCTTTGATATAAAATCAAAGCACTGTTCATAAAACCTTTATCAATTTAAACTGCATATTCATTCCATCTTCCTCCTGTTACAGATGCATAGTAAAGAACTGGGAAAAGAGTTTCAAATTATCATTTTTTTTAAATTTGGGAAGATCTTATTAAAGACATCAGCAAATTTAGAACACTGAGTTGCTGAACAGGAAACAAATCTGGAATTGTTAACCTGTGCTGAATGTTTAGCATGATGCACTAATATAATCAAACAAGGTTTAGTCATGATCATCACATGATCCATAAGACTGACTGTTTACATATGCACAGGATGATTCCACTATGCTTGAAAAGATAGTAATTATAATTCTACATCCTTAAGCAGATAAGGCTTACTTTAGTTTAGTTTAGTTTAGGAAGGGCAGTCCCTTAGTACCAGTTATAATAGATAATTTTAGATGGGCCTATAACCAATGCCTTCAAGGTAACCAATACTATTTTTTAACGTGAGCATTTTTTTGTGTGTGCAAAATGTGTCTTCAATTCTTATTCTCACTTTAATGATAAGACTTAGGCATGAAAAAAAATGTCAGGTAGATATTTTTTATCCCACATTTGTATAAAAGTACCCAACTGTTGTATTCACTTATCTAATGGCTTCTGCTGAGAGCACATGAGAGTGGTTTATGTCCGTGTAGAAAATCTTGAATACTGAACATAAATAAGTTGTTACAGTACAGGTAACAGACAACATTTCCTATGGGAAAGTTTTCTAACAAATTAATATACTTGGAAATAATATTGCTTTGAAGAAAGAAAGGCACTTTAGTGATTTTCTTCATAGATTAAAAACCTTTCATAAATCCACAATAAAATGTCTGAAAAGACCCAGAAAACAATGTTGCCCGATTTCTTGGACTTTCACAGTATAAGATTGTAACAATGAAACTAGCCACTTAAAAAATAGTCTTTTTTTCCCCTTTAGAACTCAGCTATCTTTATAAACTGTCACCCTGGAGACTCAAATATGCCTTTCCATTCTCAACAAACACAAGTCTACTTCAAGTAGACAGATATGCTTTTAGGAAAGTCCTGTGACCATGTGGAGCATAGCTAATGTGTACATGATAAGGATCATAGTCTATTTCTCCTCATAATGGCAACAGTGCTGTCTTGTCAGATGATTATTTGTCTTTTTAAATAAAGTGACAATCTAGGGCTCCAGTTATTTAATGTCGTCCATTCTCTACCATAAATCTCTAGTAAATATCAATTTCATCAATTATGTACTGTATGCTTATAACATCTAAAAATAAAAGTTTGATATAAATAAATGTCCTTTAGTGGCAATGTACTAAAAAACAGCCCTTTGCCTCCAGACAACCACTAAAAACATTTTAGCAATACAGGCAGCAGCTAAGTATGACGACTGCAAAGGGTTAATATTGCAAAGTCCATTTGGTCTTTCTTTGCACCTATGACCATGAACTAGGGTTCATTGCTGTTTCTAGGATGCTGACATACATGATCAGAATTGGTCCAGAACCAAGTAGACTCACTTACATCTCCCAAAGTCACAGAATATTCTGGACAGAAACTAATATCCAGTACCATTTCAAATACAAATTTGATGCAGTCAGAAAAATGTGACTAAATCTGACCTGTACCAATGTATCAGGTAATACAAAAATGAGAGAGAGATGGAGAGAGTGAGAATTTCCACAGGACAAGAAATTAGAACATGTAAAGTGCTGAAAGACCTCAATAATTATTTTAAAGCATACCAGAAAATCCCACTTTGATTTTTTTTTTAAATCCCAAATACCAAAACAAAACAAGCAAACAAAATAACTTCTAAGTTTTCTGGCATCCCAGATGTCAATTCATCCTTCATTTTAAGTAAAAAAAAAAAAAAAATACTAATAAAAATAAATCAGTGCATATGTTATATAGGTAAATAAAAACAGGAAATAAAGCCTTATTCTCATATTGCAAATTCTGTCCAATTGCCATTTAAAAAAAGTAATCCACATTTGGTGTTCTGTATATCATAAGAACATCTTCTCTCTTTTCTTCCTTTTTGCCATAAAGTACAGATGCAAGTAAGATGCTTTGGTCTTGAAACCAGACACCCAGAATGCTGAGGACGGTGTGCAGTGAAGGCTGTTCACAGATTTCCTGTGTCCACCTTTACAGTTAGTCGGCGGGCTTGTGCCTAGAGGACACTGCTACCAGCGGCCACTGACACTAGCAATGTCTGAATGATACTGACGGGGTAGCCTTCCACTCGCTCCACCTTCCAGGAAAGAGGTGCGTGCATTTGGTGATTCAAAAAGCTTTCTTCGGTTTTTGTTTAGTTCTAGAAAGAAAAAGAGAGAATTGTTAGGAGCGCAACAGGTAAGCTCTATCTGTAGTACAGAATGTGGCATTAGAGCTCAGAAAATAATGACATGGCAGGTATTTTGGGGAACATCAAGTCTGGTGGCAAAAGAAAAACTTGATGGTCAAAATATTCTGAAATATTAGAAAGTATGATTTTTTTGACTTCTTCAATCAAAGAACTGTGGGTTCTTTTGCAGTGAAAATAAAGGTAGTACATGGATAGCCTAGAGAACAAAGCACAGCAGATAGTTTTTATTGCAATTTGTAAACTCCAAATAGTTTTCATTATAGTTTGTAAACTATCTGGGGAGTATGTCATTCTCAAAACTCTCTAACCAAATTAAACAATTTGACCTACCCTAAATGTCATTTCAGAGGCAAAGGGAACAATCAAAGCTGATAAAAAGTTTATGCGATAATGTATTACCAAGGGTACAGACTATTATAGCTATTGAATGTATCCATGTCAAACACAGCAATCACTAAGTTATTAAAGTTCAGATATGAAAAGAAGACCCCACGCTTAAACATAAGGATATTGGAGGAGCACCTTGAAGTGCAGTTGACCCTTGAAAAACATGGGGGTTAGAGGCACCGACCCTCCCATGCAGTAAAAAATCCATGAATAACTTCTGAACCGCCAAAAACTTTACTAATAGCCTACAGTTGACCATAAGCCTTACTATAACATAAAAAGATAATTAACACATAATTTGTATATGTATTTTATATTGTATGCTTACAAAAAGTCAGCTAGAAACAATTTTAAAAATCATAAGATAAAATATATTTGCTATTCGTTAACTGAAAGTGGATCAGCATAAAGGTCTTCTTCCTCATCATATTTATATAGAATATGAGGAGTTGGTTTTGTTGTCTCAAGAGTGGCAAAGGTGGAAGAGATGGCGGAAATGGAAGACGAGGCAGGCACATTCAGTGTAAACTTATGGAAATACATCCAAATTTCTGTCTGACATTTTTGCTTTTGCATTTCTCTAAAAATATTTTCAAACTGAGCATGGTGGCTCATACCTGTAATCCCAGAATTTTGGGAGGCTGAGGCAGGAGGGTGCATAACAATGTTGTGATACATACAATACATGGTGAACAGATCAGGGCAATTAGCATATTCATCATCTTATACATTTATCATTTATTTGTATTGAGAACATTCGATATTTTCCTTCTAGCCATTTGAAACAATATATTATTGTTAACTATAGTCATCCTGGCTGGTTGCAGTGGCTCATATCTGTAATCCCAGCATTTTGGGATGCCAAGGTGAGAGAATCGCTTGAGGGCAGAAATTTCAGACAAGTCTGGGTAACATAGCGAGGCCCTGTCTCTACAAAAAAATTAGTCAGATGTGTGGCACATGCCTGTAGTCCCAGCTATTCAGGAAGCTGAGATGGGAGGATCGCTTGAGTCCAGAAGTTTGAGGTAGTGGTGAGTGGGGATTGTGCCACTGCACTCCAGCCTGGGCTACAGAGTGAGACCCTCTCTCGCCAAAAAAAAAAAAAAAAAAAAAAAGTTTCTATACAGCACTAATCTTTCTTTCACCATTTACCTTAGTTTCAGTACCTGTTTCATAGAAGGGTTCATATCATTAAAAAGTCAAAAGCAATTTTGAAAAATTGGAACCTTTCTGCAAGACTGTCTAATGTCAATTTGTTTTTTGGCACTGCTTCTTCTACTTCTTTGTCATGATCTGGCACTGGTTCATAAGCACTTATCTCCATCAAGTCATCTTCTGTTAATTCCTCTGGTGTAATGTCTATTAGTTCTTGAATTTTTCCAGGGTCCTTATCTTGAAACCTTTCATCTCCTACTCTCTCCCTACCTCCTGACTCGCCCCCTCCTTTTTTTTCCCATATCCATAACCTCTTTCATGTTTTCCTTGATTGGCTCTGTCGTAAATCCTGTGAACTCATGTACAACATCTGGACATAGTTTTCTCCAGCAGGAATTAATTTTTGGGGACTTGATGGCTTTCACAGCTTTTTCTATAACAATGATGGCATCTTCAATGATGTAATCCTTTCAGACTTTCATGATATTCTCTCTAATGGAATTCTTTTCTATATCACTGACAATACTTTCCATAGAGTAGCATATATAATAGTGAGCCTTAAAGGTCTTTATGAGCCCCTGACCCAGAGACTGAATTAGAAACCTTATGCTTGGGGACAAGTATTGAACTCACAGGCTTTAGGGTGGTCAGAAGAACTTAAACTTCACAAACAAATCTTCAATGGAATCAATTTTTTTAAAAAGGGTTCTTACTGTCTAGGACTCCTTGTGCCACTAAAGACTAGCAGCTGGCATTTATAGACTACAGGGTGAGCAAGATTTATAGATAAGGACAGTCCTGATCATAAACCTGACTACCAATTGAACCATACAGTAGTTAGCCTATCCCTTCTTGTCTTAAATCCTGGTGCTCGTTTCTCTTCCTTACAAGTAAATGCCCTTTGCCCCTTGCGACATTCCACCTGCCATCCCAGAATAGTTGTTAAAAACCTGTTTAGGAAAATATCCTTTCACCTCAATGATTGTCTCAATGATGTCTAGGAACTTATCTGCTGTCTCAGGGCAGCAAAAGCTGACTCTCCTGTTATCTCAACTTTTTTTAAGCCAAATTTCTTTCTAAAATTATCAAACCATCCTTTGCTGATACTATCCTCTCCAGCTATATATCCTTCACCTTCACCTTCCTTTTGCTTTAAGTTGTGACTTCACCTTTTCTCAAATCATGTTAGAGTCTATAGATATGGTCTTCTTGTAGCAATCTTGCACCCACAAAAAAGTTGCATTTTAAATATGAGATCAAAAAGTATTTCACAAAAAGTGCTAAGTTTTTGAACCTGTGAGTATATCTATAGCAACAGCTTCACAAATCTACTCGTCCTTCCTTTTTAAAACAATAGTCCTTATGCTGAACTTATTTGTCTTCAAATGGTAGGCAGTCACACAGATGCAGACCACAATCTATGATAAATATCAAGCAATTCAATTTTTTATTATGATGTCATGAGTTTTCTCTGCTTCTTGGGAACACTTCCAGCATTGTTAGTGATACTTTGCATGCATTTTACATTATTCAAGGTTTACATGAAAAATATACAAGAACTGTGAGAAATCACTTTTTATTGCAATATGCAATTTACTGGAGAGATTAATTGCCCACACGGAGATAAATTAGTGTAACAGGATAAACTTTAAATGGACACTCTCAAGGTTTGACTCCCTGCATTAGCAACAGGAGTGTTTATGAAATTATTACAGTAGGATGGTATGTACAATTTTATGAAGCTAGTATTTAATATTGCCTTCTTTTACATTTGTTTGCATTTATTTTTGACTGCAAGTGGTGCCGTGTATGGTCCGTGTTTGTGTAATTTTTGATAAATTTTAACATTTAAAAATATATGTGTATATTTTATGGTAGTAAATAATAAAATAGACTTTACATATTTTATGCATTCCTGACATTCTTCACTTTTTCTTAAATTTTTTTCAGTATTTCTTTTTTTTATTTTATTTTTGAGTTGGAATCTCACTCTGTCGTCCAGGCTGGAGTACAGCAGCACGCTCACAGCCACCCCAGTGTTGATCCACTGGGCTCTGGCGATCCTTCCACCTCAGCCTTCCAAGTAGCTGGAAGTAGCTGGAACTATAGGCATGCGCTACCACACTTGGCTAATTTTTTATTTATTGTAGAGACGAGGTCTTGCCAAGTTGCCCAGGCTGCTCCTGAACCTGTAGGTTCAGGCAATCCACTTGCCTCAGTCTCCCAAAGTGCTGGGATTACAGGCTGAGCCACCAAGCCTGGCCTTTTTTAGTATTTCTAGGCTAAGAGGTTTGCCTGGAATTTTTTTCAAATTGTCACAAATCTTAAAAAAAAACCAAATTATGTGTAAGTGAATCCACGCAGTTCAAATCTGTGTTGTTCAAAGGTCAACTGTATCAAGCCCACCACCCCCGTCTCTGCCAACTCATGAAGCCTATGCTTCTTGAGTCAGAAATATTTATACAAAGAAGCATGTCAATAGAAGGTTTCTGTAAATTAAAAAAAAAATCAACTTAGTAAAAAAATCACAACAGTCCCAGAAAATTAATACTTGAAAACAACCAATACTTGAATCCAAATTTTCAGGGAAAAACTGAGATGCCTATTTGAACCTTAAAGAAACCAGAGTACTTCGAAAACACTGTTTAGTTTGTTTTTTGCCAACTAACCATAAAGGTAAAAAGTTAAATGAAGCAGACTATCTTGTTTATGACTAAGCGTCACCCCCATCCTGACCCCCATCCCGAATCTCTGATGTAACACTTTCTCATAAACTCATACAAGTATGCAGAATTGTCATATTATGAAAATTAGGGTTTCTGATAGCCATCAAATACAAATATCCTCAAATGTATTCAACTTGAATAGATTAGAAAGATTATATAAAGTTTTTTATTTGTTTGTTTTTAGGATCTGGAGCAGGTGATTCAGCACTTTATAGTTGCATGGGACTCAGTACTCTTTCAACAACACACACAATACTTCTTTTGAATTCTGAAGTTACAATGTAAGCTAAGACCATCTATAGTAACGTTGAGGATGGGGACACAGACTGAGGTTGTAACGGGTCACAGGGGGTTAAGAACAGCCATATGATTAGATGTGTTTGTGTCCCCACGTACTGGAAGATGGACTAACACCCTTAACACACTTCACCCCACAGCCTTCCAAAATGTAAATGCATGCCCGATAAGGTCAAAGCAACAGTGGAGACATCTCTTTTATGTTCACATGTAGATCTCAGTAGACAAGAAAAATAACAATGATTCATTAAGGTTTATTACACGACAAGCACTTTACATTTATTTTGTACTATTCAAGTCCTCCTTAAGGGATAGATAATATTACCGTTCTCCATCTTACGGAAAAGAAAACTGATTTTAAAAATAGACACAGTCACTTGCCCACACAGCTATTAAGTGACAGCTGAAACTCTCTGCCTGCCTGACACAAAGGTCAATGTTCCAGCCACTGGGCTGCAGTAAGCCACCTGACAGAGAAGACCCATGAGGTATCAGGAGTATGAACCTGAGAAACTGGTAGTTCCAGGTATGCCAGACAACAAAACTTTATTTCATATTTTAGTATACCAAATTTATTTATTAAATAGAAAACACAGCTTAAAAACCCCAAAGAAGCAAGGAAGAGATCTTTACACGCAAAAGACACATGCAGGCATGCATACAGATGGTTATTGTTTCAAGTTCCTGTAGCAATGACAATTCCTATTAAAAGTTGAACACATGTATCTCACTAAAAAGAATAAAAATAAATATAGCACTTCAAAATTCAGAAATCAAGACAGAATTGAATACATTTAAAGGCAAACGGAAAGAAGAGTTAAGAATAAATGAATCTTCTTAAGTATATAGCCTGGGAATGTTTTATCACCTTCAAGCCAGGAAACTATTTTTGGCCTCCATTTTCTTATTGGAAAACAGCCTACAAATCAAGAGGACATTCCCATAATATTCAGAAGGAAACGAAAGGAAAGAGGCCAAATAATGTTCTCCCTTAGCAGATATAACATGTATAATTGAGCACATAAAACCATTGGGCCACTGAAGACAATTTTTAAAAATAAAAACTGAAAAATTTATTCTGAACAGTCACATCAGCTAAATTTTTGAAAGAGTAAAACAACCACAAGATAATTCACCCATTCCCTACAGAGGCAGTTTCTGAGAATATATATATATATATATATATAAATATATATATATATATTCCTAAGTGTCTAAACATGAGGCACAGAGATTAATCTTCCAGAGAGGTTATCATGGATCAAGTCCTCCTGAAGAGACTTTAGGATTTTTTGGTAGTGGTGCTGCTGTTTTTTAAATTTAAAAGCAAACTCATTCCTCCGAATATTTTTTAATAAGCCTAAGGGATAGTGTGGGAAAATACCAACCTTTTTCTTTGAAATTCCAAGGTTCACACAATCCTGGCAGCTCTCAGGATCTTGTTGCGGATCTGAACAGAGTCACAAACTAAAAGAATAGGTCGGGAGATGTTAGATCTACTAACAGAGGCTGTGGCAGGAAGCCTGTCAACAGGAGGCTAAACTTCCTCTCACTGAGTCCCTGCACGTTTAACCAATCATTAAAACACTGAGAGAAATCCGTGAGTTTTTAAAAATCATGAATTTGGGAAAAAAAATCAAATTTATTCTTTTTTCTATCTCCATTAGAGATAAATTTAATCTATTAAAAATAAATAATTTCATTTATTTATTTTTATAACATTAAAATAAATGTCTTTCGGCCCAAGATTAAAAACAAAACTTCATATTGAAAGAACGACTCTTACTATAAGTTTAAAATTATACAACATTTTAAAAGAACTTTAAGCAAACTCTGTATCTAGCCACACTGTGTAACCACAAGACAAGGAATAGCCCAGCTATTACTGTATCTATCAGGAAATGGAATGTTCTGGGTCTATAAATGGATGTCTTTGTTATCAGATAAGTTGAACTGGAAAAAGAAGCTTTTTGATGAAGTGTTTCTCAATAAAAACCTAGTACTTGCAGAGAAAACAATTTACCAGATTCCAACAAATGCACTCAACAAAGTAAGGTACATTATCCTTAAAATAATCAAATACTTCACACCATGCAGGGCATTCATATGCATCTTATTTAAAGTCTTTAACTCCCTTTAAAAGCAAGAGGACCGTGAATCCACTAAAAGAAGAAGGCCATAGAAATAGTATATAATCTCAAAAGAATCACACTGAAGATGATGATTAGAAAAAAAGTGTTTTGTTTTTTAAAAAGAGGATTCAAATCCTTTCTGATTCCCACCCTACTCTCTAAAACCCAGAGTAAAGGTACTGATATATCCTAGAGTAAAGGTACTGGTGATCCATCTACAGCCTGTGAAAGTATTGAGAGACATGTACTTGTTTTGTTAAAAGCTTTACAGAGTTTGGAACTGGGTTGGTACATAAATAAAGAACTTAGTTTTCATTATATGATCACTGCCATTCCATGAATCAGTAAAAAGATTATGGTGTTCTGGACTATATACCTTTCTTTGGTTAAAAAAAAAAAAAAGTTCTGGCTCGCAGGCATAGTTCAACAGCGTAAGTATGATAAATATGTAAGTTAATCAAATTTCAAGTAGTATATCAATTTCACTTGCAAATTAATAAAAGCATGTGAAAACACAGAAAGTTAACTTGAGATTAGAAATACCCTGAGGCTGATCTTTAGGGTAAACAAATAAGTTGATAAAACTATCCTATTGCCAAGAACAAGGAAGTATCCTGCCAGTCATACAAAAGGTTGAAACTGTAGTTTGTCTATTTTCACTAAGTCTGATGACATATCACATGAAAAGATATATCTTAGACATGGAAGGTGCCCTTACACAATCATTCTATTCCAATCTACCTTTATGATTAATAAACCAAAACTAAAAGAAGCTTAGAAACTCACTCAAAGACTTTTGACTGAGCAGAGGCAAAGCCCTTCTATCTGAATCTAGTGTTCTTTCCACAACACCAAGATGATCTTATGAGCAAACAAGAATTATGCATGTGCCCTGCAGCTCCATTAACGTAGCCTCTGGGATACACAGCATGTATCCAAGAAGTTTTGGAAGAAGACTTATAAAACTGATGTGTGTAGAACTCTATTTATCTATGAAGGAACCTAAAAGGCTGTCATATGGAAGTTCAATGGCCAGATTCCTACTCCTATGCCAAGGCTACTTTGCCTATATCTGTTTCAGATAAAGATTTCCTCATTGGAAATGGGTGGGGTATATGAGTTGAGGTTAAAATAAATGGAAAACCACTGGGGTTTTAAATTTTATCTACATGTATCTGATTAGTGAGTGCTGTCTGGAACGGACTTTCACCAACCAGCTGGCTGCAACTGTGGGTCTCATCTAGAACAGCCTGCAAACTCAGTATTCTGAAAGAGCAAAGTTATTTTCTCATAGCACATGACACTAGGCTTCTGCCCTGGGTGTCTCTGCCTTTTTGAGAGACTGGTACACATATAAATTTGACATACAAGTATTTTATTGGAAAGTCTTCAAAAGCGAATCCCATTTCACCCTTCAAATTTCTTCCACACATTTCTCTAAACACCTTTTTGAGAAATATTACTATGTATTTGCCAACTCCTGACTCTTTATCTGGCCTGATTTCTTTCCAGTAGGTGACACCCAATAAATACGTATGGAGCATTTTCTAAAACACAGACTAAATAACAGAGTCACAAACAAAGTGGTCTGGGGAGGGAGACAACGTTATTTTCCTTCACTCTGTGACTACCTTCAGGATGCTATATTCTTCTGTGATTCACAAATTCTATTAGAACATTAGAAAAAAACCCAAAAGAATTAAAACAAGTGTCACTGCCAGGTTCCAAGCTACACCAATGAGCATCCTTTTCTTCTCAGTGCAATGATCTCAGGCGATGTGCAAAGTCACACACAATTGAGACATGACTTCTAATCAAAAATAGTTATTCACTAACCCAATGATCATTATTTAACACAACTGAGAAAAGGAGAATTAAGCTGTCTCCCCCTTCACATGTTCTACATAGGGAAATTTTAGTTAGATCTTTCTAAAGAGATCTCTTTTCAGGAACGGCACTGTTAAGGTAGGGTTTCAGGCAATGCCTTGATGAAAAAGAATACTCTCAGCATGTGTCAAAACGTCCGCAGGAAAACTCTCTAGAGCCACAACCACCAAGGTGTCAGGGTAGTAAGCCAGCGGTTGATGGGCAGGAACAGCTCCACCAGCTGAGACCACTGGCAGAAGTTACTCAGATTTTAAAATATGAATCAAGTATTTATATTCACCTGAAATTGCAAGCAGCATTTTCCTCCTGGCACCAAATGTAGTAATTCCCAACTCCTTCAGATCCTGATCTGTGAGAGTGAGGAACGTCTGAAGATCGATCTGTGGGTAAAAATGTCAATCTATAACCAGTATATTATGTACTTATTTTCTCCCTCATTGTAGGATCAACTTGGTATTACACCTATTTTACTTATTCATTATGCTCTGCCTGCTTCCAAAAAAGAAGGGTGGTGTGACACAAACATACAGGACCAGAATAAGAAACACAGGTGGGGAAATGGAAGTGACAATTCTAGCAGAAGATTTAGCTCTGAGTATCCTGGCAGCTATGGCAAAAGGGAAATACAAAAATTGCACCATTTTTGTGAACTGATGAAAGGAAGAATAAATATCTGTCCTGAAAAGACAAAAATATTTTTAGCTTTGGATTCTGAATTGGTTAAGTGTATCTTTACCTTTATAAGAAGAAATCAAACAATCTAATTGGTGGTATCTTCCTATAGGTTTTACATAGGAATGACAGAGGGATTCCTAGACTATGTTAGACCTGTAGTTTACTTGGCTCAATCCAGCAGACTGTCTCTGAAAGGGGCACAAAATAAGTATTTGCAGGAATAGTAAAATTGTATTTTCTGTTATCAGCAACAAAGTATGCAAGGAAATGGCCCAAGGTTCCCACTCTTCCTTGTAAGACAGTCTGGAGGAACAGAAAGGCAAAAGATTCTGCAGCCAAAGAGTCTTCCTGATTCTGCCACTACTGACTGTGGGCAACGAGGGTTGACAACCCTCTACCTTGCAGGGCTGTTGTGAGCATTAACTATGACTGTAGATGTAAAGTGACAGGTTCGCCAAAGGGGTAAAATGATTGGCAGTTATTGATGTATCATCTGTGGTGGTTGCTAAATGAATCTTCAGCATGCCTACAATACATTAAATCTCATGAGGTTACTTAATGGGGAATTCTTACTAAACTATATGTGAATATTGAAAAATATCCTACATAAAGGAAGCAGATTACTAAATTTCAACACACCATAAAAAGTAAAATATACTTTTCATTAAATGATACTGAATACATTTTGAAATGTTCTTTTTTGATTTTGAAGGTACATCGGGATCTTACAAAATCCTAAGGTCATAATTTACCACAGTTCTAAAGATCTGTTTTTAGAAATTCTATGTAATAGAGACTCTCCAGTTCAACTGTCCCCATACTTTCTTTTAAAAGGCCAGATAGTAAATACTTTAGGCTTCATGAGCCATACTGTCACTGTTGTAACTTCTCAACTCTACAGTTGTAGCTTGAAAGCGGCCATAGATAATATATAAACAGATGAGTGTGGCTGTGTTCCAATAAAACTTTATTTATAAAAATCAGGCAGTGGGTCTACAGGCCACAGTATGCTGACCCTTGCTATAGTTAATAAAATATTAGATAAAGCCACTCTAGTTTTATACTTTTGTGTTTTCTTCCTTTTTGGAGTAATTGAGATAAGAAGTACCTACAACAAATTTATTTCTACGCTTCTTCAAATAGGAAATAAACACAGATGAAAACAAACCCAGAATACTACTGAATAACATTTAATCTCTTACAGTGAGACCTTCTGTGTCTGAACAAGTTAAAATACTTCTGTCCTATAGCTTCCCAATCAGATACCCTCATCTAACCTGCAAGACTAAATAAGTGGATACGATTCTTAAATACATTGATTATGTATGCAAGGGTTATTAAACTTAGAAAATTCTTGGTTAAATGAACACTAGCTTAGATTTAGGGGGGAAAAGAACAAAATCAATATCCTGAAATCTAATACACATGACAATCTTTTTTTTGGTGTAAAAACCAAAAATGTCCAGCAATTAAGCTTAATAATTTATTGAGCCATGGGCAATACATTTAACTTATGATACTAAGTGCCTAATACAAATCATAGATTTGTATGCTGACACATGTGTAGGAATTACTGACTAAATCAGATGTTCTCTAATATGAAATTCAGCCAGCTAACATCCAACTTGGACCATGTCTTGATTTGAAAGAGATACAGATTTAAAAAACCATTTTTTTTTTTGAGTTGGAGTCTCACTTTGTCGCCCAGACTGGAGTGCAGTGGCCGCTCCCGGCCACCGCAGCCTCAACCTGCTGGGCTCCGGCGATCCTTCCGCCTCAGCCTTCCGAGTAGCCGGAATTACAGGCATGCGCTACCACGCCCGGCTGATTTTTTGATTTATTGTAGAGATGAGTTCTCGCTGCCCAGGCGGGTCTCAAACCCGCGGGCTCAGGCAATCCACTCACCTCAGCCTCCCAAAGGCGCGGGATTACAGGCTGAGCCACCAAGCCCAGCTTAAAAAAAATCATTTTAATTTTCTGATGCATTGGGCTAGCTGTGTCCTGGTAATGTGACAGTATTATTACAAAGAATCACACCCAGGGGCTCTTTTCTTTATGCCAGTGCATAATGGACTGTGGCTAATCAGTTTGATCAAAATCTGTGGTAGCGATGGTTCAGAAGACATCTCAGTTCTGTCTTCATTCAGGTAAAATCCGGATGGTAAATTAATAAATAAGTTAACATGCTAACAAACAAACATTATATTCTGTGAGAACAGATTTCAGTAACTTTACTAGGATGGGTCAAGAACAGCCACAGATATTTCAGATGCTGCTATTTATTTTTAAGTGCACAAAAACAAAGATAACAGATTAAAAAAATTAAATCATCTTAAATACACACTTGTTGCTGACCTTAGGGGAGGTGTGCAATACAATTGGGCCTTTTAGCTAAAACTGCTGAAGAACGGCGATAGTGTGTTTTTTGCAAGCACAATTTTGTCTGTTTCCGCTAGCCTGTGTTTACTAGCTGCACTAAATAAATAAGAAATGAGATGACATTTTTCTCAGCAGCAAGAACACGTTATGAGACTTGAATAAATGCTCAGTGAGGACATACTCATAGGTCAATGAGTGATTTCATTCCAGTAGTCATTATGCACACAACCTAAACAAAGATACCCAGGAAAATAAATACCGACTGACCTCTTGTTGCTGGAAAACGTCTGTGTATTTGCCCAGGCCCAGTTTGCTGAAGAGCTCAGGGAGGTCAGAGCCTTTGAAAGAGCTGTTGAGGTTACAGCCATTGCTTCCTGTCAGCGAGGAAATGCAGTCCATGTAATTGCTACTGCTGAGATAGTGTTCCGCTGAAAGGCAAGCAAGAGACAGGCTTGAAGTGAAAATGCCCAGAGAGAATGTGGTTTAATTAAAAGTTTTAATCACTCAAATATTTCAGATTTCATTGTTCAGCTGAATAGAGCAGTAGCTGCAGAAATATAGCAATCCTTTACTGAAATATTGGCTTTTCATTAAGGAAATGCTGGTTATTGCTTTCAGGGAGGGCTCTTGCCATTTAAAAGGTTACACTTGGGAGGCAGAAATTCAGCAACAGTGCTTCTGTAGTTAATTATCATTCATCATATTCTCCCAGAGCATTCAGAAGCATTCGCTGTTTATAATTGATCTGGTGTAAATTAAATGAGGAACTGGAAGAAAGATCCCTGGGACAAAATAAAGGTATGTAAAGTTATCACAAGTCCAGGCTCCTTTTGGATGGTGGGGTGACTCTCTGTATCCACGCTTGAGTTTTCATTTGGTCAAAGGAATTGTATGATAGTGCAATATATAAATCCCATTTCCTAGGAAAATATAATTGGGCAGCAAGTTCATGAAACAGAATGTTTCTAAAATTAAAAGTAATATATGAAGTGATAAGAATGATGCTGGAGCTCCTGAATTTTAATTTTTGACAGAAATTACTCTGTCTCTTGGGAAAAATTCTAAGACAGCAATGCTGAGCTTTGCCTTGGCTCTGTGACTATTTGGTGAGCAAAAATTTCAACACACTGTCTCTGGTTCTCAGACCCAGTGACAGGCAGGGCTGGGTGATGAACTACTGAGTCATGCCAAGTCCATCACCACAAATACACACACTGCTTCGGAGATCCTAGCAAAGTTGTGCAGCCATTTTACCTCCCTGACCATCAACTGGCTGTCACCTGCTTTGGAGATCCTAGCAGAGCTGTGTAGCCATTTTACCTCCCTGACCATCAACTGGGAAAATCTGTCTTCTTATAACAAGGATGAGGCTTCAGGAGGGATGCTCAGAGAGGTGAGGGAGGAAGAGGGCATTCGCCTAAGCCAATCAGATCTATCTAAACTTCCCTGGGAATCCACACATCTGCCAAATCTGAAACCCTTGTTCTGCATGGTTTTCAGTGCCATTAATCACTTTCTCCAGTTATTTTCATCTCTCAGCTGAGACGTCCTTTTACATACCCTGAGTGGAAGCAGTTTCTTGATAAGGTTTCTTTTTCTCTTAAAAACAGGTGTTTTCTGTCTTGTAGGGAGAATGGGTAGAAAAAAGTACTCAGAATCAAGTCCTGAAATACTGAGCCCTGAGATAACCTACCAATTAAAGGTGAAGTAGAGGCCCCAAAGTCATCACAAAAGATCAAGGATGGGTGAATTCTGAGCTACTGAATCAAAGCTGACACAAAGTATATAATGAGCACATTAAAGTGACTGCTAGACTTGACAACATGGAAGTCACTAGAAAGCTGATTATATAATTTATCCTTCAAATGATACATTTACTTTTTTTGAGAGTAAAAGGAGCATTACTAAGAATTATACTGGAGCAATTAGTATAAACAAGGATGTCCATGGAAAACTGCAACATTGGTGACCTTGAAAAGGGTGTTAAGAAAAATCACCTAAAACTATGCTGTTCAGCACAGTAGCTACTGGCCATGTGTGGCTACTGAGCACCTGAAATGAAGCCAATGGGAATTAAAATGTTCTATCAGTGTAAAATATACCAAATACTTTAAAGACTTTGTATAAAATTTTTTAAAATGTAGAATATCTTAAATATTTTTTATATTGATTACATATTTCAAAGAAATATATTTAATATTTTAATATTTGTAATATGTTGAGTTAAATAGAGCTATATTACTAGAAAATTTAAAAACATGTTTGAAAATAAAATGTTCTTGGTGAGAAATGTTCATAATGGCCCATAACTTTACTTCTTTTTTTGTATTAACTGCTTATAGTTTCTACATCCTCTTTTAAATACTCCCAACACTCTTAAAACATCTGACAAAAGCCAGATAACTGTGGTTCACTAATCATTTCTCTTTATTAATGAATCCTCCATCTGAATTAGAAACTTGAATTTAACTAAGTAATATAGTCCATTTTAATTACTCAACATTAACTGAAGGGAAATGAAAGGACATAAGATGGAGCCAATATAGCCAATGAGCACTCATTTTGACATTGCCTAGATCTGTCATGTTTTTCTAGCAGTTCACTTTAATTTACCCTCTAATCACTAGCCAAGGACAGAACAGATTTCTTGGAGGTAGCTACTGTTAATTGTCTTACAACCCCCTCCCCAGCTTGTTTTATAAACAAATTAACCTAATCAACCCTCCATAATCTTTGTGACACAGACCCTATCAACAAGGCAAGTCATGTGACTAGTTCACCCATCTGCCTGATGTCAGTACCTGTGCTTACTTGTTCTCTTCATCATGACATGAAAGAGACTAACACTCAATCACCTAAATGACCTGCCCTCATCAAAGAAGAGGTGAATCTCTCTCTCTCATTTACTTTCTTTCTTTCTTCCTTTTTTTTTGAGTTGGAGTCTCACTCTGTCACCCAGACTGGAGTGCAGTGGCTGCTCCTGGCCACCGCAGCCTCCAACTGCTGGGCTCCAGAGATCCTTCCGCCTCAGCCTTCCAAGTAGCTGGAACTACAGGTGTGCACTATCATGCCCGGCTCATTTTTGATTTACCGTAGAGATGAGGTCTCGCCAAGTTGCCCAGGCGGGTCTCAAACCTGCTGGCTCAGGCAATCCACTCACCTCAACCTCCCAAGGTGCGAGATTACAGGCTGAGCCACCAAGCCCGGATTCTCATTTACTTTCTAAATAAACTATATTTCCAATCTAATTCTGTGCAACTCTTTGCATCTTTTGTGTGGTACCTGATCATAAACCAGACACCCCACACCTCCACCCACAGTGGGTCTAACAGGACACGAGATAAAGACAGAAAAGGAGCAGCACTAAAGGAATTTATCTTGAGCTGTCGATGGAGCATCATTTCCACCCTTCCACTGGGGCCTGGCACCAGCTGGTCTCAACTCCATTACACTGTCAATGGTGGAAGTTCCAGCTGGTAACTAATGGGAAGTCTCCAGGCTACTATTGACAGTGCATTTGGGAACAAAAAAGTTGGCTTGTTTTCTTATTTAAAAGACCATGATTGCTCTTTTCAAATCTGAGACTACTGACAACACAGTCAACTTGATTGATGGTAACAACTGGCTGTTACCGAGTGTCTATTATGCTCAGCTAGATTGTCTTTCTTCAAGTGTTCTTCAAACACTCCAAGTTACATGTTTCAGGACTCCAAATATTGTCAAAAAAAAAAAAACCCTGAAAAAAGACATTGGGGGCATATTTTGTGATGACAATGTCAACTCTGATCTGTTCACCTATTTATATAGTCCAGAAGCATAGTGCTGTCATAGACAAAACACTACACTCATGCTGAGTCTCGGCTACATTTGCTCAAAGCCAGAATCCCTTCCCTGCCAAATAAACTTCTTTCCTGTTTATGTTAATTTAGTTACATCATGTCAATTAAAAAACCCCATCAATTCCTGTTCTTCATCATTAGTAGTTACCCACTGGACAGTCTTTCTTCAATTGTTCAAGATCCTAATTTGATCATCTTTTTCTCAACTGCTTTCTTATATTCTTATCTTTTCTTGGTCATAGGGATGTTTGTATGTACATTACTCATTCATGCTTCATTCCACAGACATTTATTAAGCACCTACCTACTAGGTGTCAGTCACTGCACTAGGCATTTGGGAGAAATAACCAACAAGGCACAGTGTAACAGAATGCCTGGCACAAGAACACTTCATAAATGTGTACTGAATCAACCAATATGGTCCCTGGCTTATAGAGCCCAAATCGCACAAGGATAGACAGATATTTACCCTACAATATGGCATTTGCTAGAATGAACGCATGCACAAACTGCCATGAGAGAGAAGTGGTATGATTCACTGGGAGAAGTAGGGGAGGTTTCACAGGAGAGGTGGCATGTGAATAACACCAAACACTTGAAGTCACAGAGGCCAGTGATACTTCAATATCATCCCAAACCAAATAAGCACATTCTAAGCTGAGTATACCTAAAAGTATGAATAAAAGACAAAGCTCACCTGATTTGTTTTGCTTACGCTTGGGACTGCCAATAGAAGCTGCAAATTCACTATGACTTGCGGGTCCTATTCCATTTCGGTCTCTCCAGTTATCTGACTCGCTTCCACTTCCCAAGTGCTCACGGCTGTTAGAGCGTGAGAGGGACATTGATGAGCCCTGTAAACAGTCAAAGCCAGATTTAGAAATATTTAATAAGGTGGGTTTCTTATGGTGGGAGAAGAAAAGAATCCATATGACGCTACCACCATTCACTTGTATCACTGCCTCTGCTGTTGCTCATGAAGGCTGACTTTCAGAAAGAGGCTGTGGTGCCTGTCTAGAGCCTTTTCCTCCACCACCAAGGTCACTTGGTAATATCTGTAGTAAAGTCTTTTTCCTTCTTTGTAAGAGATAGTTCTGAGAGCTCCATTGTAAAGAATCTCTCCTATAAAATTTGGAAGAGTAGATGCTGAGATTCCTCCCAATTTTCGGGACCACAAAGCAAATCTTCCAGGTGGTACAGCAAAGATTCTCTGCCTCATATAACACTAGAAGAAGACGTGAGGACAAGGCACAACTAGATTTAGTGCTGGGAGGAGAATCTACTTTCCAAGCTGATAGAACTGGAGTCTGGAGAGAGAGCTGGCGTTAGACCTGCAATGATTTACACCTTTTAAAATTCACCAAGATAAAAATAATTGGAAATATCTCAAAGTTTGTACTGAACTTATTCATCCTTTTATTCATCAATAATTTAATTACTGTATTACAGTTCCCTACTTTGTATTAGAGTATTAAAGTCAAGATTCTCTGATTTGCAAAGTTTTATGTTCATTGGGTAATTCTAAGAGAATTCTTTATACTTCACTTCAATAAAGTCAATTAGTTCAATCTTGCCACAATGCAATCATAGTTCACTCCCTTATTTAAATTAACACCTCCCTCTTGAGGGCATCATAGCACCCAGTATCCAGATTTTCCACCCAGCTCACTGCATCCTTTGTAGGTTCTTCCTCTTATTTTCCTTTCTAAATGTCAGATTACCCTGGGGCTTGGCCCCAAGACCCCTTCTCTTCTCTCTGTATACTTTCTTGTTAAGAAATCTTAAAGCTTGTTTAAAGCAAAATGACTGCAGTGGCTCCCAAGTTTCTACTGCCAGATTTGACTTCTCTCTTGAGATTCAGAATCACCAAGTTGCCAACCTACACTTTCATTTTACCATCTAATAGGCATCTCAAAGGTAACATGCTTGAAATAGAGTTGTTGATTACCCATCCCCACCAGTTATCCTCAAACCTACTACTCTCTCAAAAGTCCTGAATCCCAGCAAGTGACTCTACCACTCACCCCACTGTTCCAGCCAAAGTTCTAAGGCTCATCCTTGATTCCTCCTTCCCTCAATACATCCAATCCATCAGCACATTCTATCAGCATCATCTCTAAACATGCCCCAAATTTTCCTACTTCTGTTCATCTCCACCACTGTCATCAACTCCCCCTTGATGGCCATTTTGGTTATGCTCTTGCTGCCCTTCCCCTATAACCCAGTTTCCATAAAACAGCAAGGTTGATTTCTTAAAATGCAAATTAGAACAAACCAGGCCTCTCTGTGAAGTCTTGTTAGCACTTTCCATCATGCCTCGCCACTGGCTAACGTGCTCTGAAACTGAGCCTCTGCCTCTCTCTAGTCTTATCTCCAGGGCTCCCCACTCTACCCGCCTTCTGCTCCACAAACTCACCAGTTGGATCTGACTTTAGGATGACCATGCCAGCTTGATCACCTTGGCTCTTTCCCTAGATCTTCACGAGGTTGGCCTTTTCTTGTTTTTTTTTTTTTAATTTTTAGATTAGAAAATATAGTTTATTTAGAAAGCAAATTAAAGAGAGAGAAAGAGGAGATTCACCTCCACAAGGCAGGGGAGGAGGCCAAAGCCAGAAAACACGGCAACAACTATAGCTCAAAGAGCACATGGTCACACCATAGCTTAGCAAGACAATGGCCCTTTTCTTGTCCTTTAGGTTTTAGCTTGAATGTCATCTGCTCGTAAGGCCTGCTTTATGACTACCTTACCTAAAGCAGCCTCTGTTTCATATTTATCAGGGAATTTTGTTACTCGCTGCCTTCTAGTTTATTTATTTTATGTTTCTCTCTATCCATTAGAAAACAAGCTTTTTTCATGAGATGAATCTTCTTATTCAAGATTGTATCACTGGCGCACAGAATTGTGTCTAGAACACAGAGGGTGCTTAATATGTGTGAAATTAATGAATGAGTCTTAATGATTCATTCCCTAAATCTAGGGGAAGCCTTTGCTGACTTTTGGGAATGAAGGCTTCCGAGACCCGCCCCCCCCCAAAAAAAAACCAAGGGCCTTTCCAATGAAAACATCTTTAATATTTGCATTTTTAATAAGATACCTTTAATATTTTCATTTTTAGATTTATAAGATTTAAAGTGATCAGATGATTCATTACTCTTAGTACTAAGAAGCTGAAAACCGTTCTTGATTCCCAGTGCAGGTTTTATCTGCCCCTTAGAATATGTGGTCATCACTTATGCTTTTAAAAGATGAGTGGCAAAAAGAAAAGGAAAATCCCAACCCTTCCTGTAGCTCTGTTGGTGTGACAAAGATATGGAATGTCAAAGCAGCCTTTGGTTTGACTTTTGGTCAAATGAAAGTCAATATAACATCAAGGGAACAGGGTCATAGTTTTGAATCTCAGAGAAAACAAAAAAACTTCCAAGCTTGAAAGTGCCTGCTTCTTATCTAAAGAATCGATTTAAAATGGGTTAATTCCTCAAAGCTATCTTAAAAGTGGAAAAAAGTTGCTGAAGTCTACTTCTCGATAATACTGAATACAGAGTTTAAAGTATCCAATTCTTTCCTCAAGCCAACTTGCTAGAGCAGGGAACCCTTGGTTGGTCCCTGGCATATTGAAAGAGCTGCCATCACCCATCAGGACTTACTGGCCAAGTACGATGCTTCTTACAGAGCAGCATTCTCCTTGTTCATTTGGTTTTATTTTTTGAGGGGGAAAGTAAGGAAGAGGAGAGTGTTTCTAGTCACATGTCAACTAAAAAGTATTAGTACTATTAGCATAGATGTGGTCTCTCTTTTCATACAAATTGTCCTCTCCACATTTCCCCAGATCCTTCTCCATATCCAAATCCACAGAAGCAATCTTTGCTGACTGCCCTGTTTTAGTCCTTCTGAGCAATGGCAAAATAAAGGCAAAGGCATATGTATGGGTAGCAATTGCTCTAAAAAATCAGATACTGCTATCTGAGGGGTCCTTTCCCTACATCTCAAAGCATTTGGGATACATAAGGAAAAATATAAGTCCTACACACCAAGGAGAACTTAGTACATAATAAAAGAAAAAAAAAAAAAAAGCTTAATCTTATCTTTCCATTAGCAGCATTTAAAGGTGAAGAAAATCAGGTTACATGGTAAATGCCCATGTTCCAGTCCAGGCAGCCATCCCCGCCCTCCTGCCAACTTTCAGTGTGAATGGGTTGCCAGGTACCAGTCAGAATGGTGGAGCAGGCTAGCCCGCAACAGCCAAAGCAAGCCACAGAAAGGGGTTCAGCCCTGTACGTTTCTGTCCACAGAAAGTAGTCTATCCATCCTGGCATAAGTGCTGGAGCAAAAGTCTTTTGGGGTCCTATGCCCATTTCTGCCATCATGCCCCTTGGTGGGCAATGCTGTTGATCCTTCATTACTTCTAGTGCTGGAAAGTTGAAAATCATTTCTGATCCCTAGTGCAGATTTTTTATTTTCTCCACAGAAAGATGCCTATATCAGAATTTTGCCAAGTTGTTGCTGAAAATGCAGCTAGATACCTAGTTCTCACTTCCTATCTGCTGAATGAGATCCTAGAGAAAGAATGTGCATCTTTACCAAGCTCTCCAAGTACTTCTTACACCCATATAAGTATGGGCTCTAGGTCAATTATATATCACCATCTGCTATGGACCCACCCGGGTTTAGTCATTAGGAAAAGGCATATAGGATATTCTGTAAAATGAACTCAAGTCCTTTCTCTGACACTTACTATGACCTTAACTAAGAGATACTTAACCATTCTGGGTCCCTCTTTCCTCACTGGCAGTTTGTGGATAAACTTGAATTCATATCCACTGAATAAACTTGTGGATGAAAGTGTACCTTATAAAGCACAAAGAACTGAATGAATGTGATCTAAGATAATTATTACTAATATAGTATGTGTTCATATAATACCCTAAGGTATTCATTTGGATATAAAAAGCATAAATAGCTTGAATGTGCAGAATTACCTCCACCAATGAACATTTATATACACAATCTCATCTTTCAGCAGGCCTTCAGTTTTCCTCAAGGTAAAGTTCTCCACTGGAAAAAATACTAGCTGGTCAGTATCACTATAAACTTACAGTGCCCCGTGGCAAGCACTGGATGCCCTCTTTGATCCTCTCCTCAGTTCAACCCAAATGAAAAAACAGGCTCGGAGAAGTGAAGTCACACACCAAAGCTATATATCTGGTTAGTGGTGACTATCAGACCCCATGGTCCCTGTACTTGACAACTCCATTACCGAAATGATCATCATTTGCAACTTGTCATACAGTTGGCCATAGACAGCAGAACTGAATAAACATTTCTAAAGTTAATATTTCATCTCTGAAACTACAGATACATAATCAATACCTAAAGCAAGGGTGAGTGGAAGGGACAACCACGGGATGCATCAGTTGAAAGTCTAAGAATTATGGATAATGCTGCAATAAACATGCATGTGCAGGTATCTTTTTGTATAGAATAATTTGAGTTCCTCTGGGTATATTTCCGGAAGGGGGATTGCTGGGTCATATGGAAGGTCGAATTTTAGATTTTTAAGGAAATGCCACACTATTTTCTACCATGGAACCAACTGTGCTGCTCACCAAAAGTGAACTGGATTTTTTAAAAAAGTAAGTATATATACACAATGGAATATTAGATAGCCATAAAGGATTAAAATTATGGACTTCACAGCAATTTGGATGGATTTAGAGTCTATAATACTCAGTGATCCATCACAGAAACAAATAACTGAGTACTACATGTTGCCACTCATAAGCAGACCCTGAAAATTTATCATAATATTATAAGAAAGGGATTGGCAGTAGCTGGAAACTGCCAGGGGAGGGAAGGGGACATATAACATCAACCTGATCTCAAACTAGGTGAATTGGGGACCAAAGGGAGGCCCAGACTTTACCTGTACAATGACCACTTGTATACCTAATCCTGAATTGTTCCCTACATCTTTAAAAAACAAACAAAGGAAATCTAAGAATTAGCATAGCAGTTTTACGGTTTCCACTAGCAAAAAGAGATGTTTATTTCCTCTCAGTGCTATAATGGTAGAAAGAAGAGTACACCTCTTGGAGTCTCAAATTTGTCATAATGGTTCCTACATTCTTGCTGGTGAAAGTAACTTCAACCTTTAAATACAGGCTGCCTGGTTGCTACTATAATTCTGACAATAAAATTCAGAAAGAGACTATTCTTTTTAGTTTTTCAGGAGTATTTTATTTTCAACTTACTCAAAGAGACAATGAGAGAAACAGCATGTTTGTTTTTGCCTTTCATCCATAGCCTAATTTATTACAAAGAAAATGAGTGGAAAATAGAAGGTCAAAACACAAATGCTAGTTAGTAGACTCACAATTATGAAATCCTTAACCAGTACTTGCTTTTTCAGCCTACAGTGTGTTCTCTTGTTGAACAGTTTGATTTTGAAATGTTTTCATCCATGTGTGGGTTTGCACAGTCTCCCAGGACTGTGAGTGTATGTGTGTGCTCAGACTCTCCAGCCCCACCTCCACTGTCGAAGGCTCAGAGTCAAAATCTGATACTCTCAAATGGAAAAGGCCTGCTTGGTGAGTCACGTGTCGCCTAGCTGAGGAGAATGGAACTCTGGATCTCTCCTCCATGTGGTGGGAATGCCAGGTTCCCAGTCTCACCCTGAGCAGGCAGCCAACATCTGGGAAACATAAAAATTTTGGAGCTCTTGTTTAAGATACTTCCTGCTGTGTTCTTGGCACATCTGAACACACTGAATTTTTAACTCATATCTGAAAACCTGTTTTTGTTGAATATTTGCCTTTTCCCCCTATGGAGGCCTTGCTAGTGATATCCTTGGAAAAAGCATTTTCTATACAATTTTGTAAAATATTACATCTGCCCTTTGATTAATCTCGGCCATACTCTATCATTTATGACACACTCCACCCCCAATAAAAACACACATCCAAATTTACATCATTTAACAGCTGATCAACAACTCTGAGAGAGGACAGACAAGAGACCATAATATACAATAAAGCATCAACTTGATAATAGTAAGTTTACAGTACTAGAAACAAAAACAAGTTACCACTAATCATTTTCCCTTATGTACATAAAGAATAAGCGGGGGGGGGGGAGTGATGATTGTTCTCTTTTGCTGAGAGGACAGAAAGAATGGGTAAGGCAAGACTCTACAAACCTCGTAAGTGGTTGTCATTGTGGGCTTGTAGGACACATGATTGGCCCTTCTCAACTCCTTGATAGTTTCAGCTGGCATGGATTTAGAAAACCCGAGGCCACTCCAGGTATTTGTGGGTGTTCTGACCTCTGTCACCACTGGTTTTTTTAACATAGCTTTGGAAAAGAGAATATAAAACAAATGCTTGGTAAGTTTAATTCTTAAATAAAATAATGATGATGAGCTCTGTTTCTTTGCTATATGTGAAGAAATTATCATTGACTTATTTTGTAACACAAAGGCATAAAGATATTTTAATAAAACATTTTACCCAAAGTAATGGTAAATGAAAAAATGCTACATGATTTCTTAACTTATCTAATGTTAACCTATTCAACAAAATATGTTCAACCTCAGCAGAATTTGTGCAACTTGCACCCAAATATTCTGGGTTTCTTTTTATGAATGTCCAATTTCTCAATTCACCACGAGTAGTCAAAAACATTCATGAGTGTACTAAAAAACAATCAAAGTGTAAATCATTAGTGTATCATATACCTTTTGTTGCTAGTAGTTTTTTTTGTTCATAGTCAAATGCCTGAAAATAAAACAGAAAGAAAGTATCTTTATTGCCAGTCTCTCCAAATGTCACACTCTACAATGAAAGAACAAAGGTTTTGACTGTGTCCCATGAATCTGCCTGAGAAATATTCTAAGCTGTGCACCATAATGTGGCAGAAATCCAATGTAAGTCTGTTAAGTTTAAACATGCTTTCAAAACTAATTAATTAGAATAATAAATTACTACTTCTGGTTTTAAGTCATGGCAGTGACAAGAGTAAGAATTTTTCCCTCAATAAGAAAAAAAATCCCTATTTATTATAAATATACGCACACCGAGGCCAATATCTATAGTGATACAGGCCAAGAGCATAGTGAATAACCTAAGTATAGTTATGCTAAATTTCTCAATAATACACTACCAGAATGCCATCAGGTATCTATCGGCCTCTTTTGTGTCTAAAAATCCTCTCTTCACTTAGGTAAATGTGGTCTGAAGTAGTATGAAGTCAAGACAACTTAAAAAGTTATTTAGCTTAATTGGTATAGTCTTTGCTTTTGAATTGAAGTAAATGGCAAATGTCTAGATCTAATCTGTAATAACATTAAGCAATCAATACAATTAAACCTAGTTGCTTTCCGTTGTGCTAGGATGGCACAATTCATTCTTTTCCTTAACATGGAATGAGTAACTATGATGCAGCCAGATCTATGTAGAGACCAAGAGGGGTCATTTGGAAGAAAGTAGTGCAGATATAGTTGCATATCAAATGCTTTCTAAGTGTTATGAACTCTCCAATATAGAAACTAGCCAAGAGTTGATTTAAGTGTGTCTTAAAGGCCTATCAGGAGGGTCAAGCATCAACTGACAAGAGTTCTTTAACCTTTTTCCAAGGAAGATTACACTATCCTATGCAAATTGCCCATATCTTATGGTCTGAAACAGGATACTTCCGAATGAAATGTGCTATGAATGATAATTAGACCTGAATAATAAAAATAAACAGGGTCTGTCTCAGACAAACAAGGATACATGATAACTAAAAACATAGCAGTCAATCAGGACAGCCAGCTTTTACATAACACAGTTTGATGATGATTTTGAAATCCTAGGTCTAATATTTTTAAAATCAACTTTTTATTAGTAATGTCTAAGGGCAAGGTGTGAGGAGAACCTAAATTCACTTACTCAATAAACAGTTATTTAGTGTTTAATGGTTAAGGAGACCTTGCTGAGCTTTGTGGAAGAATACAACAATGAATCAGAAATAATCTATAACCTCAGTGACTTACAGTCTCAGGAAGATTGAGAAAGAGAAATAGCTATAAAATAAATTAGGAAGTGAGATAAGCATGAAGAGGGAGCTAGAGATTCAGCACTCCAAGAGCTATCAGGAGACAGAGATCATTTTCAGTCAAGGAAGTCAGGGAAGTCCTCAGTCTTCCTCCCTGTCAATGCTCAGTGACTATTATTATTGATTTCTTAGTGATTTTAAGAGACAGCTATTCATTAATAGCATAAATGCATCTACTTAAGTTAAAATTGTCATCAAGAACATTCTCATCCATCCTAAGAGAAAGAAGCATGAAATTGATTCACTGAAGGTAAAAATCCGATGGAAAAGATGACAAGAACACAAGACAAACAAAATCCATAAAGGTTTATAAAGAGGACTTTGTATTTCTTCAGTGGAAGAGTTTTAATTCATATTAACTGAAAACAAACCCGCCAGAGAAAATGTAATAAATGTCCTTTTTTTAAGCACTGACACATTATAAAGGCCATAGCTTTTGTAAAAACAACTAACTAGAAACTTACAAAGATGTTTAAATGCAAAGGATTAAAAACCAGAGAAGGAGGACTGAATTATAGATTGCACTGAAATTAGAGTAGTGTAATTTAGCTCCACGAATTAATTCGAGATATCAAAGACAGCTTTTTCATTTCTAAGATTTCTGTGAAACATTTTCCCTATTTTTTTGGAGTTGAGGGTCATCAATCTCTTCCTATGAAATAGGTAAGTCTACCTAGTGATTCTGGTTCCAAAATGAGAAGTGGAAAACACAGAATCCTTATCTTTCATGTTGTAATCTATATGGGAATCAGATTTCTCAATTTCATAGTCGATAGTCTACTTTGAGTAATTAGCCTAGTACTTTGAAAATGGATATAGAGAAAGTCCCTGTTGAGGAAGTTGTTTAAAATAATCATTAAAATCTATGGATTAATATAATCATCAATAATATTCAACATATACTTTCAAAGAACTAAAATTTCACATTATTTTCATAACTATCTTTAAATGACACCAAATTTATCACCTCCATTTCAGACAGAAGAATATTACATCTATTTATTCAAGACTATGTCATGAGGCAGTAATACTTATAAATACAATTTTGCACATTCATCTAACATTTTTTCAAGTAACAGATGAATAATGTTATTTGCATAAGACATAGTGACACATATCTTTTTGCACTATTTTAAATATATTTTAAAGAATTCTTCTCACTTAAGCTAAATCCTGCATTTCAATTTTAATGTTTATAGCAAACTAACTACAGCATATTTAAATTGCATTTTGAACAGAGCACAGAAGGAAAACTTAATTTCTGTAGTACTGCAAACACTCACTGATTCTCCATACCCCACTCAAGCACCGTACAGATGAATGACTTTCCTATTTTATTACTGTTACCTGCATGTTGACGTATGATGGCCGAGGGGCAAGGTGGGCCCTTTCGGAGTTGTGCTGGGCAGCTGCTGCCCTCTCTGCAGCACGCTCACTCCCTGGGGCTTTCTTGTCAGCCAAAGGGCTTTCTGAAGCACTCAGTTCAGGGTCTGAGAGCAACCTGTCAGTGCTGCTGTGAAACATAGTTTGGAATTTAACATTCTACTATATATACAAATATACTGAATGTTTCCCATCTGCCACATTTACTATGCATGCTTACCATCATCAGCTATTAACATGTATTATCACATTTAATCTTCACAACAATGCAATGATGTAGGTACTATTGTCATCCCCACCTTACAGAAGGTGGAAGTACTCTGCCCAAGGTCATACTTGTAATACAAATAGGAGAGCTAATATTTGAGGCATTCTGACTCTAGGCCTGGAGCTTGAAACTATTCATGATACATTCACATACACAAAACATAGCCTACATGGTATATGGCATATGACATAGATGGAAGAGATGTACAGACAAGATTTCTACTTTTTATACATTAAGGAAATATCAATGCATGCCATGCTTAAACAGAGATACAGTCAATCTGAAGGATTGCAGATGATGCAATTCATGTGTGTGAAATATACACATGTTATTGGTATTAAATAAAGGTAGCAGATAAATTAGAAATATTCTCCAAAGCCTGAGCATTAAAATACTTCTTACAATGGACAGTAATGAAATGAATTACAATACACAATACATGCAGAGTCCATGCACCTCAAGTTCAAGTCTAACTGCACACTACACTCAAATAAAATAGGGATACGCAATATCAATCAAAGAGCTAATTTGTTCATTCATTCATGATTTTATTCATTCAACTATTTGGTTGTTATGTCAGGGGAATTTGGAAAGAATTAATGCGATACAGAATGAGGAACAATGAGCTATGCTTGACAAAAGCTGATAGAGACTTCACAGAGGACATTTAAACTGGAAACTGAAGGGCATCTGCAAGTTCACAGGAGCCAAAGGCCAGAACAGCAACTTGGAGGGAAGAGCATAAGGAAAGGAAAGGAAAGGAAGCGTGGTCTTTAAGCCAGAATGTGACAAATTCAGACTCTTGTTTGAAAAAAAAAATTACTGGAGCAAAATAAGGGACAGAGCAAGCTGCAGAGAGACTGGAGGTGGGGAGATCATTCCAGAGGTTGCAGCTCAATCCAGGTGAATATGATGAGAAGGTTCAGAACATATTCAATGATAAAAGGAGTAAGTGTGTACTTCAAATGCCTCAATAGTTAAATGAAAGCAAAATCACTTATCCAATTTGTACTACATAATATTAATTTGAAGAAACATAGCCACATAAAGAAAAGCACAGATAAAGTAGAATTGGACCAAATGAGGATAATAATGATTAAACAGTTTAGAAAGCAAAGTAGATTTTAATAGGTAGGGAAAGCTGGGTACAGTGACTCATGCCTATAATCCCAGCACTTTGTGAGGCAGAGCCGAGCAGACTCCCTGAGCCCAAGTGTTCAAGACCAGCCTGGGTAACTTGGCAAGATCTTGTCTTGTCTGTATAATAAATACAAACAAAATTAGCTGGGCATGGTAGCACATGCCTATAGTACCAGCTACTTGGAAGACTGAGGCAGAAGGATTGCCTGAGCCCAGCAGGTCGAGGTTGCAGTAACTGAGCATGCCACTGCGCCACTGCACTCCAGACTGGGTAACAGAGTGAGGCTTTGACTCAAAAAGAAAAAAAAGGAGGGAAAATAAAAATATATATGTTAATCTTTGCAGAAGACACTGTATGGCTATCTAAGGAACTATTAAGACAGTAGAGGAAATCAGGTATAGGATGGGGTACGTGGGAGCAAAATCTTTCATTGTGGAGATTGTCCAAAGTAAACAGAAAAAGGAAGCAGAGTAAGGCTGCCATACTTGTAACTGTGTTATGGTAAGGGGAGTTATATTTAATATGATTTGTGTATTTATATTCAATGTGATTTGGAACAAATACAAATCAGGATACTGTTAAGATCTATGAAAAAGTTCACAATTAACTAACTTGGAAAAAAAAAAGAAGCCATTTAGTTTAAGAAATGTAAAGCCAAATGAAGAATACACAGTGGAAATTTCCAGCAGCAATAATTGAAGAATAAAAATAGCCCTGCTGATTACTGAACAGCAGAGGGGATGCTAAAGTTTCAGAGCAATGGTTTAGAGGACACAGATTTAAATCCAATCAACTAAGTGGGGAAGAAGACAGTAAAGGGTGAAAATTATCTGATTTTATTTCTTAATAAAATCTTTTAAAAAGATAAAGTGAAAAAGCCCATCCATGAGATCAAACCTGATGAACCAAAGAGTATTAACAAGTTTAAGACAAATTCAGCCTGTTGTGCATTTTCTTTCAAAGGATCAAGGACTTTAAAGATTAAAATACATACTGTAAGTGTGAGTTTTTCGTGCCTTGCAATAGTTCTACTGTCTGCCTCTTGGCACAGGAAACCTTAGAGGGACCCATCATCTGTTTCAAGTCACCAGCATTCCCAGAATGGGAAGGACTTCGAGGCATGCCCACTTCCACAAAAGCATCATTACAACCTGCAGAGGGGAAGTAAAAAAGTGAAACATTTAAACAGCATCACCTTATAATTGACAGTTGCCTGCAAAGGAAATAAGTTAGAATCCAACTGTTTGGAGACATGTTTAACCTAACACAGGTATAATAGCTTTCATCTGCAAAGAGGACACCTTAACAAATTCATACTGTCCAAAAACTCAATTTGAAGAGAATACTCTCATATACTTTTTAAAGACTTTTGGGGGTAATGGGTTATAAAAAGACACTTAGAGTGAGGAATGAATATATATATATGATAATATATATCAAATGTATATATATTTATTCAAATTCAGTAATTTGAGGCTTTCCTGCTACAAAATTACCTTTAATTTAGGATGTTACAATATAATGGGAAAGTGATTCATTCTGCAAAGAGCACTTTTCAGTTCATCTTTCACCATGATATTTGAAATTTTACTCAAGATGTTGTCTTTCCACATAGTTGAGGTAGGGTGAGTCATAGATGGCTAGCAAAACCAATTCAAAATCACTGCAGAGATGCTCTACACCCCCTTGCTATCCAAGTAAGAAAGGAGACAATTTCAGAAGGAAAGATATAGTTCCTGACCTTCTGTGGGGCTTGACTTGGGGGATGCCTGCTCAGAACCAGTGGTCTGGATGGATGGGTCATTGTGATTCGCGCTCAGCACTTTTTCTCCAAGTGATGAAGTGGATATTGCACCATATTTTATATTCGGAGACTGAAATAAGAATAGAAAATACAGATATGGTCATAATTTTACAATTTAAAATTCATTTCAGGTGAAGGTTTAAACATTACCAGTGCCTTATCTCTTATAAACAGCATAGATCATACTGTTCTAGCAGAAGGATGTTACCTGTGTGTGTCCATTTAAAGCAGCAGAGATTTTTTTGCCTTCTGTCTGCATACTGTTGATGTGGACATCAACAGGAGTCAAGCCAGGAGGGGGAGATGGAGCTGTGTGCCCATAGGTGGGCACTCCAGAAAGCAAAATATTGGTTAATGTTGCCTGGGCGGTAGATGGAATCATAAGGTGTGGTATAGCAGAAAAACCTATAAAGACATTTCACAAAGACAAATGTTACACAGGAAAAACTCAGTCAACAACTGTTATTTTCAATAACAATAAAGATGCCATTTTCTTTGCTGCAAATTAAAAAAAAAATCAGTCTTGAAACCTGTCCGTAAATAGGTTTAACATTACTAAAAAAACACAAAAGAGTGTTAAAATAGAGTAACACTGTTGAGAATATTTAATCCAAGACCTTCATTGTGCAGTAAGGAGACTAGCTGGGGGAGCATGTGGACATGATGACCAAGAAAGTTAGTCCAACTAGAACCTACCAGTAACCAGGTCAGTAATCATCACCTGCCTTTTCCGCAACTGCCTTTTCTGCAACTCCCTTGCACATAATATTCTTTTTCCAAATCTGCTTATCACATTTTGTATCACTTGTACAAAAAACTCATTGCTTTGCTGTGCTTCATTTTAACTAATTTACACATAATAGAATTTTTTGCTTGGCTGGAGTATACTTTGAACCATAGTTTTCCCTAATGAAACTGAGCTGTCAATAAGTTTCATTTTAAACCTAGATAATACCTAAGAATACAACGCCTTTAATTATACTTAAATGATACTGACCTGTGGCACTTGAAGTACTAGCAAGTGGGGGTGCCCATAATGTGGGACTGGGCGTGCCGGAACTTGGACTTTGCAAAGGACTGACCGAGCTATTGAGAGCATTCAGGAGTGAGTTTGGGGTTGTCGAAGTGTTTAGAGATAAGGTGGTGGGTCCCAAAAGACCTGTAATAAGTGAAAGTAAAGTCAATATACAGAAATTCAAGATTTTAAAAACAGAGATGGCACCAATATTGCCATTTGGAATGTACACTGATGTAATCTGATATCTTCTAAATATAAAACGCGGGTGATAGAGTTTCCTTCAAATATTCACACGGAATATTGCACTGTATAACTCCAACAGGAATTAGCTTATCCACAAACAGAGGCTATCGGAAAATGGAAGATAGGTGTGCCCAGATGAGGCAGGCAGTAGGGTCCTTGAGCACTACCAGCTGCTTTGCATTCATGCCAGCTAGCTGGGATAAACAAGGTTCTGCTCAAGTGGAGACTCATATTTATTTCTCTGCATAGCTCACTTGTCATTTGCTTCTGAACAAGCCCTTTTAAAGCCAATCACATTTAGCACTGACTAGGGAGTTTTTTCCTGTGGTAAGGATGGATCTATTTGGCCTACTTACAGATAAGCTGAGCTCCTTGAAACTGTTCTTAAATGTATGTCAAAACACAAACATGGCTCCTTTGGGCTCCATCTCAATGATGAAAACTTTTCTCAGAAAAGAAAAATTTGTTCCAATAATTCAGTGCTTGATTTGAGTAATGAAACTTCATACATGTTCTAAAATAAAATGTGGATTTGTATACAAGTTTCCAGGAATACATCTAAAACATTAAGTATTATAGGATAGATATCGCCATGAATATAGGAGGGGGAAACCCCAAAGCTGGAATTTATTCATTAAAAATTTGTGTATTTATTCTTCCATATTTAATCTTCAGTCACCTTCAAAGTACACCACGTTTGAGGCAATATACCTATTGAGATGCTTTCTCCACTGTTCAAAATAATTTATGAAATCGTCAATTTTGATGCTTTTTAGAGCTTCTGCTGTTTCCTATCTCGCCTCTTCCACATCAGCAAGATGTACCCCTTTGATGACATTTTTCATCAGGGAAACACACAAAAAAAGTCACCTGGGGTGAGATCAGGTGACTAGGGAGGGTGGAGCATGGGGTTCGTGCCGTTTTTGTTCAAAAACTGCTGAACACTCAGCATGGTATGAGCTGGTGCGCTTGTAAATCATCCATCATGAAATGGACAAAGGTGTTGAAAGAATCTAAAAAAAAACCCCAAAAAACAAAAAACCACTGGAGCTGAATGCAGCCTCTCACAACAACACTAGCTGGTACACTGATGCTGATGGGTTCCTGGAACACTTACCTAGCAGGGATAAACTGTACTACAAGGGGCCTGCCCTCTAAAAAATAATTCAGTTTTTTTGGGGGGAGGAGGTCCCACCCTTGTATTCTAAAAAAATCAGTAACTCTGAATCTTTGCTCACTTATTTTCTGTTTAGTGCAAGATGAACCCGGTTGCTGCTAAGTCACCTAACTAGCATTTTATGTCTCATAGGCATTGCTTTGTTATGATGACTCTGTTCAGGTCCAAGTGGAACAAACAAATTTAGTAAATTAGGCATCAAGAAAAAAAAATCCTTCATTAATGATGTTTACGCAGGGCTACTTGGAATTTCAATCATATTATAAATATATTTTTAAAAATTCAAAGCAGCAATTTTTTAAAGACTGCAGAGAGTATTTTTTTTGTTCTGTCTTAAACCGACACCAAATGAGGCAGAATGATTTGACAAGATTATAGCATTAACTAAAATAAAGGCAACTGAGAAATGTGCAAGAAAGTAGTGAGCCTAGGCATGATTGTTGCAGAACAACTAACTTCAGCCTCTAAGATGACAATCCAAAAACAAGGCCATAAATGTCACCATGACCACTAAGGGTTCACCCTACTTTCTTAAAGAACTAAAGCACCGAAATGGTGTTGTTTGTTCATTTTTCTAATCCTTGCCTTAGATATAAACACAGGTCTGGCCACAGGTTAGATTTCCTTTTGTATCTGGGTGAGGTGGGCCCAGTCTCTGGAGTGGGGGTTCTGCTTGTTTTAACCTCCCCCTCTCCCCAGCCCTCACACAGATCTGCAATTACTTTTTGAAAAGCAAACAGGATAATCTTTATCTCTAGGGACTGATGGCAATATTGTGAATGCAAGAAAGAACAAACACATAAATTATAGTCAGCCTGCACACTTCAATCACAATGGCATTCTTAATTTAGGAGAACAAACACAGCCACTGGAAATAAAATAGTCAGACCTTGATTATTTATGCCAGCATGGGAAGAATCTGGATAATGGAAACCCACAGAGTCTAACAAAAAACTCAGAATAGATTGATTCAAGTTTTGTTGCTTTTCTCCTGATCTTAGGGACTGAAGAAGAATAAAATAGCCTTTAAATGTAGACCCAAACGATAGAAAGAAAGGGAACCAGATAAGCATTTCCCCAGTGACTGAGAAGCACTGTAATAATAAATGTTATACCTAGTCCAGTGAGTCCGAGGCCTGCTGAAGCTAAGATATCCAGGCTGGGACATGCCAGGCCGGCAGGGCACGATGCTGGGGGTGGACTGGTTGCTATGGTAACCCCACTGCTTTCAAGTCCGAGGAGACATTTCCTTGCTTCATACATATTTAAGGCATTTCGCTCAACACTTTTCACAATCACAGACTATGAAAACACATAATGGGGGAAAAAAGTGACATGCGAGTCGTCTACAATGGATGGGGGAGGGGAAGGGAAGTGGAAAAACAAATGTGCTAATAAGAATTCCACTCAGCAGACATATTAATGGTGCTTTAAAATCAGCTCAAATTCGAAACACTTATTTCTTAAGTTTACTCCTTCTGGTAAGACCCTAAAGTGTTAGTTACCATTTACTGGGCATGTCCTGTATTCTAGGAGCTGTGACAGATGCTGTACATACGTTCCAATTCTCAGTAAAACCTTATAGGGTGAGAATCTTTATTTGCATTCAGTGAAGTTAAGGGGCTTAGCCAAGGTCATGGCACAACTGTGGGGGGAAGGGGGGGCAGGGGGCAGGGAGAGGATGGACACTCAGGTCCAATACCACAGCCCATTCTTTTTTGCAGCTTCTCATCTTAACACTAACGTTTTCTCCTCTTATCTTTATAAATCAAATCAAACTTAGCACCACCTATATAGACTGTGTAATAGCTGTCACTTATGTTTGACATCCATGGTATACTTAGTTAACTAATAGACCTGGAGTTACCACTGTGCCCCACTGATGACCAATCCATGGAAAAGCTTATAATAAAAAATTTTTCTAAATAATAAATCTTTGCTCCCCCTCCATGGATTCATCTAGAAAATTGAAAATGTGAGCCTAAGGGGGAAAGCTCCAATGGACAGTAAAACAAATTTGTGGCTGAGATAGATGTGAGAGCAGCCTTTGAATGGGGACCAGCTAGATGGCTCTGGAATGCTGCAAGCCTTTGGAGTCCTTAGCTACAATCTATTCTCCCCTGATCTCTGTTCATACTGAACTTCTGGATTTCTTCTTGTGCTTGTCCAACTTCATATGCATAAGTCCTCTAATGTCACTTCTGTCTTATCTTCTAGTCTTGGTATCTACAGTGATTCCAGTCAACTCAAATTAGTCAAGCATAAAGCTTCACAGTACATAAAATTAATGTCCTGTTCTCTAACTTTAAACACATTTATCAAGTTCACTTACAATCAATGCTATCTTTTCCTTTAATGTGTTCTTTTGGAGATGGCATGATTGTTTTTCCTCAGTTGAACAGTGAACACCACATTATTTACACATACACACAATTATATATAATACATATTATACTTACATCATTCTATACCTATGGCAATATGTATAGTTTATAATTTAAAAAATAGAAGGCATGACTGGTGTTTTAACTACTAGTACATGCTAGGAAACTCAACTCATTCAGGAATTATTTTTTATTTTATTTTTCTAAACTTTCCATAAATGTAACAGTTACATTTTATAAATCTTTTTATTTTGCATATTTTTAAAAAAACTCATAGAAAACCAAGATTAATATAACATCTGTGTACCAAATGTCCAGAATTTAGCTTGTTTTTTTTTCTTTCTGATTTTTGTTAAAGAAATTGAAACTTCCCCTTATCTACTTTCTTGGTTCCATTTTCCTTCCTACAGCTCTAAAGGCAAATCATTACTTTCAAGTGCATTCTTTCAGACAATGCTTTTCATTTAAAAAAATTTAGACACATAAACGCTACCATTTAGTACATATTATTATGAAATATCCTTATCTTACTCAACACCATTCTTGTGTTGACTCCTGGTACAAAGGCGTCAGAGTGTATCCAGAAGTAGAATGGCTGTCAGTAGGGTGTCAGTATTTTCAGAGTGATTTAAGATGGTCCCAAATTGCTCTTCAAAGTGGTTGTGCCAATTTACACAACACTATTAGTGTAGAATAATTCCTCTTTCCTCATTCTCACTAGCACTTAATAAAATATTTATTCCGTTACATTTTTACTGTAATTACTGAAATTTTACATCATCTTAAAGAGAAGGAGTTCCAAGAAGGCTGAACTGGGAACAATTCAGTATTTAAAGTATTTACTAAAAAGCATGGGCACCTATTCTTTCCATATCCAAGGCTAACATCATGGCTGGCCTATAGTTAATACGTATTTTTAAAAAACTTACATTGGATATGTATACACACACACACACACACACACACACACACACACACATTTACATGTAACACATAAGTAACCTTATTGAATCTCTGGTAATTTAGTAAAGCTTAAAGTTACCAGATTCCAAATCAAGAAAAAATGCTTTTCTTTCTATCTCGTATATTTACAGAAAAATAATGGTTGCTATAAATGGGCTCTAAAAAACCAACATATACATAAAGAAAGTGATAATTCATAATGAATATTGTTACAAATTTACATTAGATAACTAACTACATAATGACAGGTATATTATACAGGTTGTTTGTCTCCTGTCTGAAATGTTTGGGACCAGAAATGTTTTATGATTTGGATTTTTTTGAATTATGGAATATTTGTACCAATTGAACATTCCTAATCCCAAAATCCAAAATCCAAAATGCTCCGATGAGCATTTCCTTTGAGTGTCACATTTGTGCTCAAAAAAATTTCAGATTTAGGAGCATTTCCGATTTTTAGATTAGGGATATTCAACCTACATAGAGTGCTAGTTTCATGTATATGCAAATACACACTTGTATGCAAAATAAAACTGTCTAGATTATGTTATAATACATGATACTCTGGGTCCAGATGAGGAACCAACCTTGCTCGGCTGTTTGGGCTTTGGTTTAATACTGATGAAGACATCGAGTTGTTCCATCAATTGTGCAATGAATTGTGGATCTACTTCAATTTCTTCCTTCATATCAAACATCAACACAAGAGGAAGACAACCCTAGAAAATGGTACAATAGAACGTGTAGAAGGTAAAAAGTTAATCATTTAATCCCTGATAATTTAACATGTCTACAAATAATACAGTATTTTACAGATTTAAAGAGTAATCCAAAGAATTAAAGCGAAATGATATACCTTCACATAGCTTGAAGAACTGGTGTAGGAATAACGTTGAAGGGGAGAAAATTATTTTTTGGATAACAAAATTATATGTCTTAAGTTTCTGTTTTTGGTCCTGAATTTTGGAAAATGTCTTTATTCTCTGACTTTTTTATTAGTTATGCTAGAAACTAGATTCTCAGCCACATCAAGGGTACTAATCTTGTGTTTTGCTCAATAACTTACAGTGGTAGCTTTTTATAGCGTCCTGAATGAAACTAAACATATACCAGCATTTAAAATACTCCACATTTTGGCCCAGGCTTGCTTATCCAACCATAAATATATATATATATATATGTTGGATAGACATATATATATATGTCTACATGTCTGTCCATTAAACCAAACTAGACTACCCTCTCAACTACCCTTTAAAGGGATCTTTTACTTTGATATCTTAACTCATCAAAGGCTTCTTCACCAAGGCAAGTCCTCCTTAACTCCTAACACAGCTCAAAACTCTCCTTCTGTAGTCAATTACTACTATTGTCTGTTTTTAAAAACCCTATCTCACATTTTAGAATTCAAGAGTTTAGATCTTTTTTTTTCCTGATGCTTTCTTTCTAGCCCCTAACTTACTAAGTATAGGACCCATGAAACATACTTGTTCTGAGTCACAGGATTCTCAGTGCTAGCCCACTGGTTGCTGAATTTTGTACATGCATATCAGAAGTTGCCATTAAGCATATTAGGATTACAATGAAATACTATGTTCCATTTCTCTTGTGGATAACAGTAATTTTCATAAGGACAGTGCTGTAAAAACGGTGATGGTATTTAGAATATAGGTTGAAGCCTTTTAATTTCTCCCTTACTTCTTTCAATATTGTACAATAATATGTCTCATTTCACACCTACATTTTGGCAGGCCTGGTCAAAGTACCAATGTATTCATAACTTCACAGAATGCTTGAAAAGTTCACTGAACTTAAATATAGCATCTAAAGAACTTATAAAGCAAAAAAGAAAGAAAGAAAATATGAGGAGCAATTATGACAATTCTTAGATATGAATATGCTCCCTGACTGGCAGTACAGTATATTAAAAATAACTTGATAAAATAAGTTTTGTTAAAAAACTATCATTCGCAACAAAAATCTCATAAAATCATGGATTATAATCCTTAATCATTACAACAAGCTTTCATCTTTCAGTGGAATGGAATAAAAACAAACTTGGATTTTTCTGCAAGTTTCTTAAAAACAAATTCTAATAGCTAAAAATAGTAAAGGTCACACTTGACACTTACTGATTCAAATGTCACTAACGGTCAAGACCGGAACAATGGTGTTTTTAATAAAAATATGTGTGAACCCAGCATTATGTTCAATCATTTTGCTATTATACATCAACACACACACACTGGGGTTTTAAACAAATACAGAAAGGATAGAAATACTGTAAACTGTAAATATAATAAATTAGTAGAAATATTGAATAATAACATAACTTTGTTGGTTTTCCTTTTTCAGTAACTCATGGCTTAAGCAGTAGTTTTGAATTGTATCAGACTTATGAAGTGTATAAATGTTCTGGCCACCTAAATGTATTTCTTTAAGGTTGAAATTCATTTATTTATTTTTTAATTTATTTAATTTTAATTTTTTTTATTTTCAAATTGTGGGGTACAATTCAGCGTTGGTTATGCAAACATTCATTGTGCAGGTACCCCTGTTGGTGAGGTGTGCCCCCTGCTCCCCAGTCAGATTTCGACTATTGACATTTATTTTTTTTTTAGAAAGCAGGATTTATTAGGGACAGAGAAGCTCCTACAGTGGGAGAGGACCCGAGGGGGTTGCCCATTTAATTTTTAAGTATGTGGGGTACAATTCAGGTTTAGGCATACAAATGTTCACTATGCAGGTACCCTTGTTGATGAGGTGTGCCACTCCCACCCCTTACAGTTTCCCACTACTGTCAATCCCATTCCCACCCTCCCCTGGCAGTTTCTCACTGCTGCCAGTCTAAGGGTGAAACGTAAATGCTATTTTCACTTTTTCCATTTAAAAAGAAAACTTTTTTTTTTGCCAAATGCAAATTGTAAACTAATATTGTATGTCAGATGAAAGCAATCACCTTTCCTCAATGCCACAAAATAGTCAATTATTTCATTGCAACATCAAAAAACTACAAGAAAATTACTCGTCTATGCAGCGAAATTAAACCTGCAACACATACTGAATCCAAAGAGGTTAAAAGAAAAAATTTTACACTTTTCAGTAACCTTACCATGAGATATTGCCTTGCAAGACAGACAGACTCAATGGTGCCCTGGAGGTAGACGGTGGATTTCTTTTGTGGGTTACTGGGATCGGGAAAGTGGATCTGAGCACCCGTTCTCTGCATGATATGTTTGATGTTGCTCCCATTTCGACCCATCATAAAGAGATGATGTTGAGCTGCAATATCCAGTTGCGTGCTCACGGGAATAGCCGATGCTAAGCTCCCGGCAAGATGTTCTAACAGCATGGCAGTTCCTTCCTAGGAGAAAACGGTGGGATGAAAATAACACGATAGAATAACTGTCCATAGAGAGGGAAAGATTCTATCACATGTCTAATACTATGGAAAAATACAGCATATTCTACTATTCAGAGCAAAGCATAATATGAAGGATAGTTCTGGAAAACAAATTAGTTGAATATCCTTTCAAAGTAAAACTTGTATGACTTGTATATTTATGTTCAAAATTATCCAAGTCATTTACCTTCACAGCACTTGTGTTATTCTGAGACCCCCGTACTATGACAGTAGCACCATACATCCGGGAACGCTGTTTAAATGATACTGAAATGTTGTACGTTTGTGATATGTGCTGAATCGAAGGAGAGTTAGGATCGGGAACTGGTTGAAGAATTCCAGCAATTGGTAGCTCAAACATCAGCACCAAAGGAAGCAGCTCCTAAAATGAAATGATGAGAAGCCAAAGCAGATTGTGAAAGCACTATACATTTAGAGATGCATATAATTCATTGGTTCTTTTTTGAAGATATCATTTTTTTTTTCTTTTTGAGTTAGAGCCCAACTCCGTTGCCCAGGCTGGAGTGCAGTGGCACACTCATGGCCACCCCAGTGACCTGCTGGCCTTTGGCAATCCTTCCACCTCAGCCTTTCAAGTAGCTGGAACTACAGGCGTGAGTTACCATGCCCGGCTAATTTTTGATTTATTGTAGAGATGAGGTCTCGCTAAGTTGCGTCAGCTGGTCTCGAACGTGGGGGCTCCACTCGCCTTGGCCTCCCAAAGTGCTGAGATTACAAACTGAGCCACCAAGCCCGGCCTGAAGATAGACTTTAAAATATCACCTGCTTTTATTGTAGACAGTAGCTTAGATAGATTATATAAAGTTTTTTAAATGGAAGGAGTATTTTGCGAAACATGAGACTTTGCAACTCATACTGCTTGTGGCATTATTCCTCAGGTCTCTTTTGATTATTAGAAGAAAAAAAATCAAAGACACTGAGTCAGATGAAATCCAGAACATCTTTGGTTAAAAAAAAAAGTTTGCAAATAGCATAGAAACTCATTTTAAATACCTACAATAAATATTTACACAATGAATGCTAAAATGGACATTAAAACAACTTTTGCCACTATTTCCTACTTATGAGATATATGATTTGATTACAAAATGATGAAGTATGATATTTTTAATCCCTTAAAATAAAAATGTTACTGATGTTAATTTAGAATATTAAAGTAGTAAATAGTTACCCGAATTCTAACTCGGGCAGATTCTACTCCTGCCGGTTGTCCTGCTATAGATACCTGCAAAAGTAAGACAATACTAAGTTAGATTTATTTTAATCAAACTCACACTGGCTTTTCCAGTTAATCTGCATCCTTGTGACTCAAAGGGTCATCTAGGGAAAAATAGAAGTGGTATTACCTGGGAGCTTGTTAAAAATGAAGGATCTTAGGCTCCAATCTAGACCTGCTTAATCAGGATTTGCATTTTAACGAGATCTTCAGGTGATTTTTGTTAACTGAGCTGTATTATCCCCTGGACTTACCTAAAGGCCCACAGCTCCCACGAGGCCAGCCTGCCCTCTTTTTAATTACTCTTGTTCACTGCATTTTCTCCACTTTGTTCAAACTCTTTGCACATCAGATACATATCAATATTCAATGATACGGCTGCACTAGGTTCTGAAAATACTGAACATCTTCCATACCAGACGGTAAATAGTCATTGCTCCGACACCTCCCTGGAACTTTCACCTGGGATTTCCAGGACCTTCCCATGTTCCCTCAACTAAAGCATTCGTATTGATATTGTGGGGCCCAGAGGCTCCGGTTCACTGTGGTTACGGCTGATGGCCATGTCACACCAGTTATTAAATCATGTGAATACTGCCCTTGTCTTTTACTAGGGCTTTCTATCTAGACCCTATGCATACATCCCTCTGTCATCGTTAGTCCTTGTAGAGAAAAGACTACTACTTATTTGTCTTTATGACTGACAGTTTCAAGTATTGTGACTAGCTTAACAGAAAAAACACTTCCAAATTACACAAATAATTCTGTTTTTTTAAGTACTGAAAGTGCTTGTATGGACAGGCGAGTTCCACTTGTTTTCAAACCAAAGAATTAGAAAAAAAAGTGTGTATAAACTAGAGCGAGACATAGCTCAGGCACCATAAGAAGTCGAGCACTCATGCATCGCTGCTCGGAAGGTGATCCGGTGTGGCCTGGGGGACCACCGCTGAGTTTCTGCAGACAGAACCCAGGCAATGAATAGGTTCCTGGACTAGGCAAGCTTCTAGGTCTTCACTGACATGCTCTCTCAGCCTTTTCTTAAAGGCTTCATTTTGTGGCCATCACAACCTTCCCTATTTTCTTTCAAAGAATTTAGAGATCAAGAGTTTCAACTCCTCAGAAAGGTTCAATCTTCTTTCAAGGAGCCACACAATCCATACTACATGTTATCTATATGATTACTTTTTTGTCCTCACCTCTCAAAAAAAGATATGCACATTGAAAACTAAAGATCTAATTCATCCAATAAAATTCATGTGAAAAGACAAATCACCTGGTTGCTTTTTTCTGCTTGATTATTCCTGTTGGAATCTGGAAAGTGGATGTGGCATCCGGTTTCTTCCATCACTTTTTTAATATTGTTGCCCCCTTTGCCAATTACATGTGAATGTTCTGTATGTGAAACATCCATCTTCAATGTGACCCGATTGCTCTACATGAAAAAATATATGATGACTTGGTGCATGGAAAAAGGAAAGAACAACTCCCTAAAACAATCTGACCCCAAGGGAACAGTATTAATAAAAAGTGAGCTGGTGGGAAATCCTACAATTTTCTTAATAAGATCAGCTTAATCTATAGATATTCAATTTCTCTTTGATTATAAAAAATAAATCCTCATTTTGAAGACACATTTGTCAGAAGAAATAAAAGATAAGTTCTTTATCAAGATAACTTTTTGGAAAGTAGTCTTTAAATAAAGTCAGCTACAATTACAAATAAATTACTCATTTTCTTTCTTTTTTTTTTTTTGAGTTGGAGTCTCACTCTGTCGCCCAGACTGGAGTGCAGTGGCTGCTCCCGGCCACCGCAGCCTCGACCTGCTGGGCTCCGGTGATCCTTCCACCTCAGCCTTCCAAGTAGCCGGAATTACAGGCATACGCTACCACGCCTGGCTGATTTTTTGATTTATTGTAGAGATGAGGTCTCGCTGCCCAGGTGGGTCTCGAACCTGCGGGCTCAGGCAATCCACTCACCTCAGCCTCCCAAAGGCGGGGGATTACAGACTGAGCCACCGAGCCCAGCTCATTTTCTTTTTTTAAGACATTATTTGTGAACATTTAACTCAAATAATTAAAAATAAATGAAATATAATTATGAGACTGAAGATATGCATGCTGGTAAGACTGTGGGGCTGCAGAACTAAAATGATAGAAAACTAAAACTAAAAATCAAGTTCAAAACTATGAGTAAATATTTACAAGTGTTGCTTTCACAACTTCTACATTACTGTGTGTTGAACTTTACAAGTAGGTTTATTATTTTTGCTGGTAGGAAGGAAAGTGAGGCAGAGAGCACAAAGCATAGATATATGGAAGTAAAATGGCTTAATTTAATGAATTCAATGTGTATTAGGTACATTAAAGCACAATGTAAAATTCCAAGATATAATGTGTAAAAACACCGTGATCATATTGGAATCTATGCATTTACTTTTGAGAAATTTTGTGTTATAAAATTACAAAGACGGACATGAAATCCTTTCTCATTTACAAGACTGGTAGTAACATTCTTCAGGCCTTAATAATGAAAATAAAGTAAAAATGTAACAAGATGCCAAAAATAGAAAAATATCTTCAACTTTCTGAATTCTTCAATTTTAAACATACCTATTATTTTGATTTTTAAACTTAGTTCTTCTTTCAGCTTAATCTTTGAAAATATTCCCCTTTGGGAGAAAATTCTAAAATATTTAATTATTATAAACTAAATTATTCTTTAATTGTTTAAAAAAAAAACCAACAAAGACTAGAAAGAAAGAAGGAAGGAAAAAGAAAGATAAGAGATCATTCCAGTGAAATATCAGGAGGCAAAAAACCAAGTAGTTAAGAACCAGACATCCTGGATTTGAATCCCACTGCCCCACTTACTAGCTCTGGAATCCTGAGCAAATTACCTAATATCTCTGTGATGTGTTAGTTATGAAGATTAAACAAATTAATATTTGCAAAATGTAAAGTGCCTGGTATACAGTAAGTGATCTAGTGTGTCCATCAAAGAAAACAAATTCTCACAAGAGTATATATTTTTACATATTTAAAATGCCCTGTTACCTCTATACATATATTTTTGCACAGAGAGAAAGAGAGAGAGAGTGTGGTTGCACAAGAAAAAGTATCACATTTTGCACTATCACACATACACCACCAAGCTATACAGAAGATCATTCTGGGTTTCTACTTGCATCATAAAGGAAAATATGCTAATTCCTACAATCTTTGTTACTTATTCCTATACTAACCAGAACCAATATCTACATTTAAATGGTATATATGGAATATATATATATATATATACACACACACACATATATACACACATATGTATATAGTTCAATTACCTAGCATGAGAAAATCTATTCAAATATTAACTAGAGTTTTATATCCACTGTAGAATCACATGTGCTTATTTTAAAACCCACCATTACTTTTTCCTGCTTTTTCTTCTCCAAATGGTTCTTTCATAACGGCATGAAGTAGCCCTTGCAGAGACAAGGTTCTGACATCTGAGTGTCCTTAACATTCACTTACTTTTGTGTCTAAGACAGACATGATCATTTCCTTGGCTTCTTTAACATCTTCTTTCTTTCCAGAAACCTTAATATGGGGATCTATATGAAATCAGAAACAAAAGGTTCACATGAAACCCACAAGCTCTCTGTTTTAAAACTGACTTTAAGACATAAGAGATTTAATAATAAATTCAATATTTGTTTCATTCTAAGTGTGTTATCATTGTAGTAAAAACAGGAATATGGCAAATACTCAAACTGTGCATTTATCTGTGCTTTTCTTCCTTCTGAAAATTGGCTAACCCATTTAACTTTAAATTTCTTTTTGCAAAATAAATATAACATATAATTGCAAAATAAGTGTATCATATAATTATTTTTAAACAAGTGAGTACTCCATAAATTGGATTTATTAACTGAGATTTTGCTGCATCGCAGGTCCTTTTCTAATGGCTTAAATGCATTCATTCATTTAGTCTACAGCACAACTTCATGAGGCTGTTTACAGAGGAAACCAAGGCACCAAGTTGTTCAGTAACTTGCACCAGAAAACCCAGAAGCTTAGTCATTATAATCCAACATCTTCCAGCTCTAGATCCACACTTTAAACCATGTGATAACTTAATTTAGAAGATATCCTCTTAGAGTTAAGTTTTTGTGTATGGTGATAGGTAGAGGCCCTGTTTCAATCTTCTGCATGTGATCAGCCTGCAAAGACCTAAACGTAAAACCTCAAACTATAAGAATCTTAGAAAATGCAGGAGACACCCTTATAGAAATGGAACTAGCAACCAATTCCTGATCAAAACCCCAAGTGTCCATACCATAAGAGAGAAGATAGACAAGTGGGACCTCATCAAACTGACAAGCTTCTGCAAAGCAAAAAAACAAAACAAAACAAAACAAGAAAGAGGGGAGACAGCCCACAGAATGGGGAAAAAAATTTGTCAACTATATATCTGACAAAGGCTTAACATCTAGGATCTCCAAGGAACTCAAGTGTCCCGAAAAGAAAAAACAAACAGACTCATTAAAAGGTGGGCACAAGACATGAATAGACACTTCTCAAAAGAAGAGACATGGACAGCCAACACACATGAAAAAGTCATCAACCTCACTCACCAGAGAAATGCAAATCAAAACGACACTGAGTCACCACCTAACCCCAGTAAGAATGGCCATAATTAATAAAACAAACAACAACAGATGTTAGCGAAGATGTGGAGAAAAGGAACACTTCTACACCACTGGTGGGAATGCAAACTAGTGCAACCTCTTTGGAAGATTGTGTGATGATTTCTGAAAGAACTAGAAATTGTCCCTGCATATGACTCAGCAATCCCCCTATTGGTAATATAGCCAGTGGAACTCAAGTCATTCTACCAAAAAGATACCTGCACATGCATGTTTGGTGCAGTTCTATCCACAACAGCAAAAACATGGAAACAACCATGTTGCCCATCGAAGCTGGACTGGATAGAAAAATGTGGCACATATACACAATGGAATATTATGCAGCCATAAAGAAGGACAAACATATGAACTTTGCAGTAGCTTGGATGGATTTGGAGTCAATCATATTCAGTGATCTATCACAGAAAACAAAGAACAGAGTACCATATGTTCTCACTCATAAGCAGACCTTGAACAATTATAATACTATAAGAAGGGGATTGGCAGTATGGGAAACTGCCAGGGGATGGTGAGGGGGTAGGATTGGCAGTTGAGGGAAACTGCGGGGGGGGGGGCACCTCATCAACAAGGGTACCTGCATAATGAACATTTGTATACCTAATGCTGAATTGTACCCCATATCTTTAAAATACATAAATAAGTAAGTAGGTAAATAAATAAATAAATAAATAGTAAAGCTACAATCCCACACTCTTCCCAGGGGTTGGGGGGGAGAAAAAGAAGACATCCTCACAGGTCAAGATTAATAAAAAATATTTATCTTAATATTTATCCAGAGCCAGTATTGAGTGACTAATATAGGCTATGTCTATTGTTTATTACTGCACTGAATTTTATATAGGAAAGCATTCATCCATTCAACAAATATTTTCTGAACTTCTACAATGCATCAGGTACCATTCCAGAGGCTGGGGGATAGATCAGGGAAGAAAAAAAGACCCCCATTCACATAGAGCTTGCAGTCTTGTGCAGGGAGACAAAAATGAATCCGATGAACTATCTAATACAGGTATTACAACATCAATAATAAGGAAGTCATAATAAGGAGAGCAACACAAAATGATGAGGAAGCGCCAGCTATGGAAAGGGGAGGCAAGCATTAGACCTCATTGAGAAAGTGAGAGCTCAGTGAAGGCTTACAGGAGGTGAAACACTCAGTCAGGCTGGAATCTTCCAGACTGAGGAAGACATTAGAGCTAAAGCCCCAGGGTGGGGCGCACTTCTTCAGTTCTCTGTTCAATCAGGTTTTCAAGTCATCCCAGCAATCTATGTGTTCTGTTACCTTATAGATCGTCCTGACACAGACTAAGACCATTCTGGGGTAAGCCAAAAGGTCTATACTATTTAGCTTTACTAATCAATCTGAATAACAGAGAGATAATTTATTTGATTATCACAACCACTGATGATCCGAACTTAGTGAGTGCCTACAACATACTGACTTCTAAGTCCTTTATCTCCTGTACTAAGCATCAAGTCAGGGATGGCCAGCAATTGTTTTCTGAGCACCTTCCACAATTAACGAGCAGTTCTGCCTGAATCCTTTAACGTTTCTAAAGCATCTATTCTCTAAGATAAGGAATAAGAATCACCGGGTGGGGATTTTAATCAGAACCACACATACTTCCCCTGATAGTATAATCTCCCCATCTCCATCCCATAGTCCAGGTGAAAACCAATGCCACGCTGAGCACAGGAGGTGCACTGAGTAATTGTTCCCCAATCCCCCAGAAGGAGGGAAGAAGAAAAGAAGGGAGGAAACCATCTTCTTTTTTTTTTTTTTAATTTTTAACTTTTAATTTTAGATTCAGGGGGTACACATGCATACTCATTACATGGCCTTTTGTTTTGTTTTGAGTTGGAGTCTCACTTTGTTGCCCAGACTGGAGTGCAGTGGCTGCTCCCAGCCACCGCATCCTCGACCTGCTGGGCTCTGGCGATCCTTCTACCTCAGCCTTC
>NW_007249533.1:83948-92719 GCF_000164805.1 Carlito syrichta
AGATGAGGTCTTGCTGCCCAGGTGGGTCTCGAACCCACAGGCTCAGGCAATCCACTCACCTCAGCCTCCCAAAGGCGCGGGATTACAGGTTGAGCCACCGAGCCCGGCTACATGGCCTTTTCCCGGCTACATGGCTTTTTTGTACAGTGGTGGGGATTGGGTCTCAGGTGGCCCATTCCACAGATAGTGAACATTATGAACATTATGAACATCCTTTCTTCCTTCCTCCTTCCCTCTTACTGGTGTCCCCAGTATCTATCATTTCCATCTTTGTGACTGTTTAGCTCCCACATATGAGTGAGAACACGCAGTGTTTGGTTTTCTGTTTCTGGACTGGTTTACTTAGGATGTGATCTTCAGCTCCATCCAAATTGCTGCAAAGACTGCTGTCGTAGAAATGAAGCCATCTTCTTAAAGATACCCACTGTTAGGACCAGGATGGTGAAACCATAGTTAACAACAGTGCAGCATGGAGCTTCAGAGTTGAGGAATGCCTTTGGCCTTCCAGGTGTCATCCAGCAGCTGTGTTCATTTGAGTCGATGCCATCCCTCCAGCCTCTAGCCTCTTCAGGTGGCTGCTCTTCGTCCCAGGCACTTCTCCTTCTCCTGTTTTTTAATGCCTCCTGTGACACCTAACCTATCACAGGGACATGATGACGATCAAAGCCCTTAAGATTGGTTGAAACATTCCCAAATGTTTAAGCATCAGATATTACAAATGAGGTACCTAAACGCAGGGAACAAGGAATGTCTGACCACTGCAAGTTGGGAGAGAACTCCACGGTATGGCATGCTGCTCCTGTTGCTTTCTCTCTAATGCATCCTAACAAGGAACAGGACTGTCTTTTTTTGGTCATACTCCAGTCAACTTTTACCACGCTTATATAAACAGAGCATTTTCTTTAATAATTATTATGTCCACTATAACTCCTCTAGGCAATATTTACATAAAAAACTGTTTATTGGCCGGGCGTGGTGGCTCCAGCCTGTAATCCCAGCATTTTGGGAGGCTGAGGTGAGAGGACCGCCTAAACTCAGGAGTTCCAGACCAGTCTGGGAAACTTGGTGAGATCTTGTCTCTACAATAAATCAAAAAATAAGCTGGGCATGGTAGAGCACGCCTGTAGTTCCAGCTACTTGCAAGGCTGAGGCGGAAGGATCGCCTGAGCCCAGCAGGTCAAGGCTGTGGTGGCCATGAGCATGCCACTGCACTGCAGTCTGGGTGACAGAGTGAGACTGCAACTTAAAAAAAAAAAAGAGCTGTCTACCTTCAAAACTTCAATCGACTATCCTTAACTTTGGTTTGAGTTACTTGGCTGACACTGGTGTTAATCTATTCTGAAAATGCTCACAGCTATGGTGGGTAATTAGAATCCAGTATTTCTCAAAACATGCCTGATAAAATACAGGTTCCTTTGGAAGACTGAGGCAGAAGAATCGCCTGAGCCCAACAGGTCGAGGCTGTGGTGGCCATGACTATGCCACTGCACTGAAGCCTGGGTGACAGAGTGAGATTTCAACTGAAAAAAATAAATAAATAAATAAAAATCAGGTTCCTGGGCCTTGAGGATTCAGTGAATGGTATTTTATTAATTTTGCAAGTGATTCTTAAATCAAGCACAGGTATCAGCAGATTAAACCACATAAATAAATTTTAATAGTAGTCACGTATGTATTGGCCCAATACATACGATACAAAATGCTTCTACTGAATAAAAATATATTTTTCTCACAAAATAAATGAACAGTAAGCACTGAGTGGTATGATCTTCTACAAACTTATTACTTTACAGATTGAATAATCACACTAAAATTCCTATGCATCTATGGAGGGACAGAGAGCCTCAGATCCAATTTAAGAAATAATCTGATTTTTCCACCATCTTTGCATCAACAGAACAATAAGCAAAATAAAAAGGAAGAATCCAATAGAAAATACACTTTCTTTCAAAGTAAAAGGGCACCATCTAGTGTCCAAATATATCAATTATCAATGGACACAAACACAAACTCATGCATGCAGGTAGTCACTAACATGTAACACACCTAACTGTCTCCAGGACCTGAATCAGTGCTTTTTATGGAAAGTGGCTCTTTACGTAATGAAGTGTAATGAGAACAGAGAAAAACAAACATGACAAAATTCCAGTTTAGATTGCTAAGGTGGCTGGCAGCACCGTATTTTTCATTCCTTCTTTTGCCTTTGCTTAAGATGGGTGATCTTCTTCCAGGTAGAACTTATTTTACTCATTTCGGCTCCTGAAATACAGTTCTCGGTTATGAATGACTGCTACAGCTTACAATTCAAACTTGTCCGTGTAATATCACAAGGGATTAAAATTTCATCCAGATCCATTCTGGAAATACTTGACAAGAAAAGTCAAAGTATTGCCCACATTAATAAACAAAAGTGAGGAAAGACCAGCTATGAAAAGTGTTAGAAGATGGTGAGAACTAGGAAATAAACATATAGCTCCCCCCCTTCCAAATTAGTTCCCTTGACAAACAGTTCCAATTTAGGAATGAAGGTTTTGAGACATTAACTCTAAAAGTAATGTTCATTACTTTATAACTAACCCTTAAGGGCCTTGAACACTAGGGTCATGTTTTATTTGGCTTTGCAACTGTCACAGTACCAAACAAGTTGCAGATAATCAGTGAACTTGTTGAATGGATGGATGGTTAAATACTGAAGGAAGAGATGGAAGTCTATAGGAAGAATCTAAAGCTCATATGCAAAGGTGTCCTGCATTTTCCAAATATTGAAGTTCTGACCTCAAATATTCTGATCTCAAAAACTCTATAAAAATAAAGAAAACTGTCAGATATTCATCCTGATTTTTGGTTTTTAGATTCCTGTCCCACCCATCTCCTCATATCTCTCTGGTCATCCATGGAAGAGAAGACCAGATGGTAATCCAACCTTCATTAAGCCACATGACGATGTAATGGGCATGCATATGAAACGGGTATTTCATGTGTATATGGCAAAGGAGACCCTTGAATCTTTGAACAAAAAGATTCTTATGACTTCCATATAGATATTCACAAGGACTTGAAAGGTAAAAAGGAGCTGGGTGAGGAGGCTCATGCCTGTAATCCCCAAACTTTGGGAGACCAAGGCAGAAGGATCTCTTGAACCCAGGAGTTCAAGACCAGCCTTGGCAACATAGGGAGATCTTGTCTTCACACACACAGACACACAAAAAAAATTAGGTGGGTGTAGTTGTGTGTGCCTGTAGTCCCAGCTACTCAGGAGACTGAGGTGGAAAGACTGCTTGAGTCAGGAGGTTGAGGCTGCAATAAGCTGTGACTGTGTACTGCGCTCCAGCCTTGGGGACAGAGTGAGACCCCGCCTCAAAAAAAAAAAAAAAAAAAAGGCAACAATTGTTTTCATAAGAACACCTGCTAAAAACCAAATTTTCAGTGAAAAAAATGCTTAAATGAGCTGGCTTGTTTTTATGAACTAAGTAAAGTTTAGTTATGGTATTAAAAGATTACCTCTTGGTACTCTGGCTTCTACTCTCTGGTTTTCCATCCCTGGAAGAATTCCCATTCATAGAAACATTAGTAAATATTGTTTTGTCTTTTCCTTCTCTATTCATGCCTAAATATCCTTCCCACTTCATTTGAATGTCACAGCAAAATTTATGGAACTACACATGCTATCTGTATTTATTACGCTACAGAAAATAATATGCAATTGACACAAGACGAATTTAAGTCCATCCTTCACCAACTATCTGTGAGTAGCTACTTTTCTGTTTTCATGACTGAATGCTGCTGAGCAAAAGATTCTATCTCTCAAAACTCACAGTAACTCTCTCATCCTTAGAATGTTTTTCCAAAGAAAGAAAGCAACAGAAAATCCCTTGTTCGACTAACTCCCCCATATTAGAGTTGCACTTTTGTTTAAGGGAAGAAGTTCCATATTGTGGCTTAAAATTAGGATGGGTTATATACATTTTATGCATATAAACAAAACTGTCAAACTAGCCTTCAATCCATAAAGAAGAGATCAGTGGACAGAATTCGCGTTCCCCTGGTCAGAGATCTTTGCACATTTCTTTCAGGTTTAATTTCCTCCAAAAGAGCTTTAGCTTCTAAAACAGTATAACCAAGAGGGGCATTACCTGGGGCCTGGATCTGACAAGGGTGGTCAGTGTTGACAAAAGGGAAGTTCCAACTTCCTCTAAAATTCCCTGCAACCACTGGGACTATATCAACAGCTGCTAGCACATCGTTCCAAAGTACTAATGGCCAAATTTTCTATATAAGAAAGGACATGGCCCCAGGCTTACAATTTTATCAAAGAATCAATGTACATCAGGTCTCAGAAAAAGCCCTAGGTATCTCATGGGCATCGCTTGACTTGGAATCTGACTTGGTCAGATCACTGTTGCACTTCCTTATACATTTAAATTTATTTGGTATGAAATAGTATCATAAAGTTCTTTAACTTGATAAGCAGCTTCATTTTACAATTTTTTTGGTATCTCATGATAAGTAGTTCACTTAAAATCTATTTCCAAGTCCTTATGCTGTGAGTGGTAAACAAAATGTGTCTGATATAGAGATCTGCTTTTGAGTGGGGAAAGAGTAGCCTCCAAAACTTGGTGAAGGATCGATAACTGGATTTCCTGTTGTTTTGTACACATTTTGTATCGAAATGGATGAAAGGCAGTTACCCCACTGCCATTTCCTGAATAATGTGATTGTAGGCATGAAACAAATGTAAAGATGAGATTATACTTCAAACCCTAGTTGAGTCATCGGATATATCTGCTATTTTGACCATTTTCCCTTTAGGTTAGCAAGTCACTTTGGTGATCACCAAAAGTTAATTCAACTCATAGCGAACTGGTCACTGCCCACATTTTACTGTGAAACAAGTCTCCTCCTGGCCTCTAGAGAAATAGACTTTCCTTTTTAAACAAACACTGCACATGGGTCAAATAACATATCAATATCATATTTATAAATGAAAATATATACTTTCTCAAGAGATGATAATCTGAACGGACTCAGGAAATCTGACTGAAAATTACTTTAAAAGAGGATGACCGAGCCGGGCTCGGTGGCTCAGCCTGTAATCCCGTGCCTTTGGGAGGCTGAGGTGAGTGGATTGCCTGAGCCCGTGGGTTCGAGACCCGCCTGGGCAGCGAGACCTCATCTCTACAATAAATCAAAAAACCAGCCGGGTATGGTAGCGCATGCCTGTAATTCTGGCTACTCGGAAGGCTGAGGCGGAAGGATCGCCGGAGCCCAGCAGGTCGAGGCTGCGGTGGCTGGGAGCGGCCACTGCACTCCAGTCTGGGCGACAGAGTGAGACTCCAACTCAAAAAAAAAAAAAAAAAAAAGAGGATGACCAGAAGCCAATGCACTTTACACTTTTGTAGCCAGTAATATTGATTCCAGATTCTTTCAAGAAATGTTCTTTGACAATAAGAATTCCAATAAACGGAGTTGGAATAAACGAGCTGGATATATTTCAAGAAGGCAGTAGATGAGCCCAACCTATGTATATTTAAGGCAAAATGCTCGTGAACAGCCAGCTACAATAGGTCAGGTGGTGCAACTGGGACAGAGAAAGAACAAACCCATGTGCTGTAGGCATCCCCACACCAACCACAGTTGACCCCTGAACAACATGGGTCTGAGCTGCGTGGACTCACTTCTATAAGGATTTTCTTCTGGCTCTGCCACCCCTGAGACAGCAAGGTTAACTCTTCCTCTTCTTCTACCTCCTCCTCAGCCTACCCAAGGTGAAGGTGATGAGTATGAAGACTCTTATGATGGTTCACTTCCACTTAATAAATAGTCAATATAGTCAATATAGTTCCTCTTCCTGATGATTTTTTTTTTTTTTTTTTTTGAGAAAGCAGGATTTATTGAGAGCACAGCAAAGCTCCCACGGTGGCAAGGAACCCAAAGGGGTTGCCCCCTTATTATTTTTTAAATGACATTTTCTTTTCTCTAGCTTATACTACTGTAAGAATGCAGAATATAACAAACAAAATAAGTGTTTATTGACCATGTAACCAGTAAGGTTTCCTGTCAACAGTAAGGTATTGGTAGTTACATTTGGGAGCAGTCAAAAGTTATACGTGGATCTCTAGCTGCCTGGTGGGTTGGGGCCCTGAATCCCCACGTTGTTCAAGGGTCAACTGTATACTGCTTCAGTATAAAGGATAAAATCATCCTTATTTACCTTATTTTAAAACAGAAAAAAAAATCCTTACTTAAACTTTTTAAGAGAGAAGGAGATTAGATAGTGAGCAGAAATTAGTGTTATTTTTATTTTTAATTAATGTTACTTTAGTGTTATTTAAATTCAAAAACCAAGTTTTCATGCAACTAATGTTCCCATTGGTATTCATGACAGCCAACACACAAAGCCCTGTGGCAACTTCCTATCAAAATTCTATTGAGCTGCATGAAGCTTAATATTTAACAAAGAAAGAGTATTATTGCCATGACGGTGGCAGGAGTGGTGACGTGAGCAAATCCCAAGAAAGCAAGTATGACCAGTTCCTCAAGACATTTTCAGCTCACCTGTTTGGCAATGACTGGAGAGGAGATGCTGTCATCACTATGGTAATAAGTACTTCAGGCAGGTTCTTGTTGAAGGAAAGGAAAAGGTGAGAGGCCCATTCACACACCAAGATGGAGCCCACAGACCCTTTATCAGTGAGCAGAAAAAGAGCTACAAGCTTATGAATGCCCAAAGCCAGTTGAAAGATAAACGAGAACTTTTGGTAATGGTAATAGAATACTAGCACTTCCAACATAATCAGCAATAAAAGAGCTCAAAACACAAGGATGCTATGCCATTATAATTGATCTCCACCGACCTTTCAAATTTTAGGAGGAAATAAGGCATAAGGGAGAGAAGGAGTAAACTGTGAACATACCACTCTGTGTTAAGATCCACTGTGATTTATCAAAACTGTTTAATCAGAAACAAAGTTATAGGAACTCAGCAAAAAACGTGAAATAATTTCAGAGAAGAACAACAAAATGCAAACAAAGTAGAAAGCAAAATCAAGACATACACGATGAACTAATCAAGAACAGATGTATTTAAGGAGTGTGAGAACTGGAATAGGATAAACTACCTTATCTTATAAACTACTTTATCTTATGCAGTATAAATGAAACCTCAAGCATAATCTCAGAGTTGCCGTTCAGGTAGAAGGATGACAGGGAAAATTCCAAAGTACAAGAGAAGTCCAGCTTCAGAACACAGAGGGTAGAAAAAGAAAGTCAAAAAACACAATTAGTTTCCTGCAGCCTCTTGGCATCCGAACTCTATATTCCAGAGATAAGGAAAGGGATTCTGGCAAATGAAAGAAAGGAAATTAAGTGCTAGAAGGAAATCTGGAATCGTCAGAATGGTTTGTATACAACATTTCTACAGAAAGCATGGGTAGTGCTTGGATACTGCAAAGGAGGACTTTCCCATAAATATGAGCTGGAGATGGGCAACGCTTGTGGTGGTGGGAACAAAGCCAAGCCACCCCACAGGACAAAAACAGTAAGACAAGGACCCAGGAAGAGGAGGGGTAAACTGAAAACTAGCCCTCTGGAATGGCAGTGGAATCCCAGTCCAATACTCAATGGTCTTTTTGGTAAAGGAGGGGGCATTCAAGTGGGAATGGAAGCATATGCCAGGATAAAACATCCCCCAAGAAATTGTACTGAGATAACAGCAAGTTATGCAAGAACTTCTAAGAGCCAGGAATGACTAATTCATTCTCTCTCCAAGGAATACCGCTCACAGTGTACATGACAGGTCCCAGGGGTATTGCCTGTGGTCTAAACCCCAAGCGCTGCAATCTGTGGCCAGGGCAGACTGTTCCTTTTTACAACAGCTGGGGTTTTTCATGAAAAATCTAAACACAACTGCTGGCTGCCATTACAGAAGAAGTCATCATGCGTTTAAGGGTTCACAAACATTAGACTAGTATAAAGTCCCGTAAATAAAGATGTGATCACACCATACCACATACACGATCTCTTATGTCTGACCTACTCAGAGAAGAAAGTTAAAAACCAATTGTTTTTTGAAGAGATCTGAGGCACAATGAAGGGTATATGTAGGAAACAGCCAAACTTTTAGGAATTCAGTTCTAAAAATAACTGACCAACTAGAGACTGATATTAAAATTACTCACCTTTCTCATCTTTGTTGTAAGACCTAGTAGAGAGTTTTGTGGTACACTAAAGAGCCGTCAATTATGGGTTCAACTGATTCTGTGTATTAAAAACTAGGTGTCTTTAACTATGTGTCTCAAGCTTGTTCACAATCTCAAAAAAGTTGGAAATTTTCATGAAAATTTAAAGTGCCTAATATTAGGTAAATGGTCCTTAAAGAAAATTATCATTTGGAAAAGGTCTGTCTACCCATCCTTTTTTCTACAGGTTAGCTTAATAGCTGTTAATTGTTTGCCTCTTGAAGCCACATGTGTTGGCAACAACACTCATATCCCTCTCCCCAGCTGTATGTTGTTTGCTCCTCTCCTATCTTTGTTTCTAACAAGTAGGAAGCAAGGGTCTTAATCTCTCAGTCCTAAGAGAGTTATGTCTTTGGAGGGTTGGGAGGATGGAAGATAGAATTTAAAACAGTAATTTATTTTTCCTGATCCAAATACCTAAAGTTACCTTGGGGGCTCGCAACTTCTTAATCAGGATTCATCAGGCAGTATTCATAGGTTTTAAGGGAATTCTTCTTCCCTGTTTAAATATCTTTTTTTTTTTTTTTGAGTTGG
>NW_007249533.1:92936-162252 GCF_000164805.1 Carlito syrichta
CCAGGCGGGTCTCGAACCCACGGACTCAGGCAATTCACTCACCTCAGCCTCCCAAGGCGCGTGATTACAGGCTGAGCCACCAAGCCCAGCTAAATATCTTAAATACTGTCATGGAAAGGTGTAAGTTCAGTCTTCTAAAATGTTTTTTCTCTAATAGCAAAAAGGCAGGGACTTATCAAAAATTACAGAAAATAAACATAACCTGATAAGGGGGACAAATTATTTTATCCTTTCTAACAAGAAAGGTGATTTTAAATAATTTTTTTCTATACAAAGATCTCCTATAAGTCAAGAAAAAAAACAACAACACTAATTGTCCCATAGGAAAATGGGTAAAAGTCATGGATAAATAATTCAAGAGAAAAATGGTAAATAAATATGAATAAAGTTCAATCTTACCAATCATCTAAAAAAATAAGTCGGCAAAGGTTTTTTTAAAATTATAAGATCAGCAATAACATAGTTAAATACTCTAACATACTTTTGGTGAAAATAAAAATTGGTATAACATTTCTGCAAAGCAATCTGGAAATGTTAATGAAAAATCACAATGTCATAATTTCATTTTAAGGATACACATACCTTCAGAGGAAGAAAAGGAAAACAGCAAAATTAATAGTGAATAATTCTAATTATTTTATTTTATGCTTCAAGCTTTTCTGTGTTTTCCATTAAGAACAGCTTTACATTTATAATATGGAAAAATGCTCATACCTTAAAAGGTCATCTGTATCAGTAAAGTCTGCGATTACTTCGTTCAAATTGCAACCTTGTGCTTTAAAATAAAATTTATTTCAGCTAGAGTTTCTTGTTTTCTGAGTGTAATGTGTCAAGAAGAATTCCTTAAAACCTGAGACCTTTAAATGTTCATGACGATGCTTTCTCAATTAGAAAAGTTCCTGCTTTCTTATCCACAATTCTGTGACAGGCTTTTTGCCATGCCGTTTCTCAACTTTATCTCTTTCTATTTGTTGTGCCATTCCTCTTAATATTTTACTAACCTCTTTTGGCCCTGAATACTGAATTCCCCAGTGAAACTGGAGCAAGACTACATAATGACGGGGTTAACTGCCATTGAAAGACAAGGTTGGAACAGGGTTCAAATAGTTGGTGAAGGCCATATGTTTATGGCCACCACTAACTACACATGGAATTCTTTCAAACATTTATGGCAAGATCTCTCTTTCTCTTCAGTAACAATCTCTAAAATAAATGGAAACAAGGGCATTCCTGGCAGTGAGCATATAGTGTTCTTTCTTTAAAGAATTTTCCAGTGTCTCCCAAGCAAGGACATTTAGAAAATCAATATTGATGTGTCATTCTCAGGGTGTGATTAAACCACCTATTAATGTAAGTAAATAAGAACCTCAAAGGATAATGTCTTCACAACAAATAGTTTCACTAGGATGGCAACATAAAAGATGTCTTGTCTTCTCAGCAGAGAAATCAAGGAGCTGAAAAATGGCCCCTGGTTATGCTCCATGTTCCCCTACCCCGGGGCAGTTCTGTCTTTAGCTCTCCCTGCCTCGTGCCCAGGAAGCCAGATCAGCACCTCTGGTACTGGCTGCATGGCTCCATGACTACAATTCACTGAGTAGTCTCTTGACACAGTTTCCTTTTTCATTGCATGCCCACAATACCTTGTCCTGTTCTTGCCCCTTCAGGCCTTAGGTAATAATGGCTTTCAGCTGTAGCCAGTTTTGTGCCTCATCATCTATTAATATCCATTTGCTTGTTCTCTTAACCTCTACTGTAAACAGCACCCTCATCAGAGTTTCCTCTTTTTTTTTTGACTCAGAGTCTCACTCTGTTGCTCCAGGCTGCAGAGCAGTGGCATACTCACGGCCATCCTCGACCTGCTGGGCTCAGGTGATCCTTAGCCTTTCCAAGTAGCTGGAACCACAGGTCACCACGCCTGGCTAATTTTTTAAAAATTTTTTTGTAAAGACCAGGTTGCCCAGGCTGGTCTAGAACCCCTGGACTCAGACAATCCTCTTGCCTCTGCCTCCCAAAGTGTTAGGATACTTTTCTGCTGGACCAAGACTAATACGACACACATTCCCTCAATTCCTTTTCTTTTCCTGATGACAAAGTAAGCAGGTGGTTTGGGGTGGTATAGTGGAGAACCCTGCATTCAATATTTGTTCTTGTCTCCTTTCTCCACAAAAGCACTAATTTTAGAAAGTGGACTTCATGCCTTCCATAGGTTAAAGATAATATTACTTAGATCTCAGCAGACACTTTTTTGAAAAGATTGATTTCTTCCAACTTATTGTTCAATACAAGTCCATTTCACAACGACACAGAAAACCACTAATGCAGTTTACTCTTTATTTTCCCTCTCCCTCCCTCCCTCTCCCCAAAGGCTATGCAAATACATTTTCATCATACAATCATGCTTATTACTGGAAGTATCTTGGCACCTTAAGATGTTTCTTGATAAATGTGTTGTAATGTTTATAGGACCTTTCAGAAATATGTGTGGATTCAGCAGCATTTTTGAATGTCTTTAATATTTTCTTGGCTTCCATATAACTTTTACCTCTAAAGGCACAAACAGTAGTGTTCCACTCAAGAAAATATTGCTTTAATGATATATACAGTGCACATCTTTTTTGATGCCAACTTCAAATGTACTAAAGTTAGGTTTCTGCAAAAACTGAATCAGAGGTTTTTTTGTTGTTGTTGTTTTCGGTTTTTTTAAACTGGGGGGTTATCTGTAAATTGTCTTAGTGGAACCTGTAAACCCACCTATAGTTGCATTCAAAGACTATATACATGTATATTAGTAAATATTTCTGAGTGAATCTACAGATTTTCAAAAATGCTAAGAAGGCTAAGTTTCAGTCTAATCAGTATGGAATTTTATAAAAACATTAAGAAAACATCTTGAATTCCTTCAAGGATTCAATTTTGGTTTGGCATTACTGCAAGCTGATATTTATCTTCTGTTCAAAAATTTTCAAAAATTTTTAAAAATAAAGTTTCAGCAATTATATTTAAAACATGAATGCTAGCCAATGAAACAATACCAAATTTGAGTTCATCATTAGTTCCTTTCAGTTATTACAAGAGAGACAGGAGAAAACAGTAATAGGCATTTATTTTGAGTGGAGGCTTATAAGAAAAGCAACAACTGAAACAACTTATTAACTCTTTGTCTTTTTAAAACATATTATATATGCTTTATTGAAGTGGAAATCCTACAACTTATATTCTTTTGCGGTGTAAATAGATTTTATATAAAATCTAGTTTCAGAACCCATATTCACTCCTAGAATTATATTAAGGAATGTCAGATCTGGGAATGAAACTTAAAGTTCCACCCTTCTTTACATCCTTCACCAAGATTCACCAAGTGCCCACTTGTAGGCCAGGCACGCCCTACAAAATGGAGTCACACTGAACATGACACCATAGTCCAAGTCAGGTAAGTAACCATAGATGTTAAAACTTTCCTCTCCTTGTATGCTTTCTCCTACATAGCATTCCTCCCAAAATGTCATCTAAGCTGCCATGTTTCTAGCGACAAAAGTGCTTATTTTGTCAGAAAGAAAAAGTGAGCTGCTGGAAATCATTTCCTTGAAACTATCTTCTCATCAGAAACCTTCAATGGTTTTTCAGTCTTACAGAATTAAGAGTTCACACTACCTGCTGTGGTCTTCACAGACCTCATGATCAGTGCCACACCCAGCTGTCAGTGTTCTCTTTCATTATTTCCCTTTGTGTAATTTGCACTTCACCCAAATCAAGATATTCACTGTTGCACCAAAATGTCCTGTGCTTTTTCAATCTGCATACCTCTTTGTCAGAAACCATCAAACACCGCACTGTTCCCAGTTTTGGCTCCATCTGTCTACTCTTCACCACCTTATGGTAATCCCAAACATGTTTTTCTGTCAGGTACCTCTAGTGTAAAGTAAATCTCTACCTCTGCTTCCCATGACACGGCTCAGTCCTCTAGGAAGCCCTATCATATGCTATTATGAACATAAGCCCTATCATATGCTATTATGAACCTGCCACTTCTTAAGTCTGTGGGTCCTGTGAATTGATGAGAGACACTGTGCCCAGTTTTTATACCCTCAACAAAAAATACTATGTCCTGAGTCTTAGAACACAGGCATTAGCTAACTATCTAGAATGAATGATATCTGGCTCCCCATAATTTTCATGTATTTATTCCCTCTTCTTCCACACTAAAAAGGCCACTCCGGTTGGTACATCCATGACAGCCCTTCAGACTCTGGCACAACCATTGTTTTCCTTGGGCAATCATCCCACTTTTCTCAGTAGGTCCTATGAACTGATTCTAAGACAAACTTTTTTTTTTTGAATTCTCAGTCTCCAGCTCAGCTCAGGAATATGGAATAAAGTAGGTATCCCATACAGATAGACAGTTGTGAGGTTTAAATAATAGTAAGTAAGATAACACAGTAGGCTTAGCACAGAGTCTCTGATATAGTAAGTATTCCATAAATGTTAGTTATTATAACTAAAAAAAGAATTACGATAACAGTTACCATACTAGCTCTTCTCTGGACCCATTCTCATTTCCTCTTATCTCTTTTAGAGATAATTTCTGATGAGCAGAGTTCAGTAGGTCTGTATAACCTCCCAACTCCTCTGCTAAATCTTCCTAAGATATCATTTACAATAGCATTGCAGACATATCACGTGCTAGTGCAGAGCAACCTTGGACGGCCAAAATCCCACAGCCTTCTCATATCAGCTGGTGTTCAGCCCTGTATTTCTCCGCTTTCTGAATTGTCCCATTATAAGTGTAAACAACTTCCCTTGTTTTTTATTATGATTTAGTACAAATTAAAGTAAAATGCCTCATATTAATTTTATTATGTTAGTGTTTGTGTTTTTTAATGGGAAACTCCTATGAGATTGTTAGCATCATCCTCATAAAAGAGAGATATGATAAAAGGGAATCCAAATATATAACTTATTCCTAGATTTTTAGAGAATTTTTTAATGCTATTTGACATTTAATATGTTTATTTTCCTTCACTTTTAAAGAGTATTAAGAATGTACAACATATCAGCATAATAACTACTTGGTGGAGATCAGTTCACTGTAGTTTATGAGAGAATAACATTTGATGAAAGATAAGAATAAAAAATGGAATGTATTCACTTTGCCATCACTTCACTGTTTCTCTCAAAAAGAAATGAAAAAGAAAAAAAATCAGATTAGAAAATTGGGACTGCATTAAAAATTCGAAAACCTGAAAATCAATAAAGACTAATTTAGCACAGTCTCTGACATCTCTGTAATACATATATTTTTCACAGCATAGCCTCTCAATGATAGCTATGTATTAGAAAATATAGCAAAGGAGATGTATGCAAAACTTCTAACAAATTAAACAAAGTTATGTCTGCTGAAGATTACAGATTACTTCGAAAAAAATTTTATGAAATTTTCATTTTGCAATCACAATTAAAACTTTAAGAAGAGATTTAGGTCGTTCTGAAAGAACAAATAATAAAGACAAGGGAACTTGAAACACTTTGTAATACTAGTTGCAAGTTTTTCAAATGTTCATGCTAAGCAGCACACAATCCACAACCCACATTACTTTAATATTTCACAGTTTACTGACCATTTTTGAGAATTTAGACCCCCAAATCTTAAATATTTGGGTTCCTCTCACCTCACTAGCTGCCAAGATATAAATAAGGTATAGTTCGTGAAGTACACTATATGGTGAAGGGGAAGTCTCAAAATAAAAAGTCATCGATATGGAATTGTGTTCCTAGCCGCCGCTGCGCCGCCGTCGCCCTTCAACACCAGGGCCGCCTCTAGCTCCCTGAGCACCAGGCGAAGGAGAAGGGGCGGTAAGCAAGGAGGTCTCAAGACCCTGGCTCCTACAAAGCCGATCGACCCAGGAAGCAATTGGCTACAAAAGCCGCTCACACGAGTGCGCCCTCTACTGGACGGGTGAGGAAACCTCATCGTTACCGGCCTGGTACTGTGGCACCCCGTGAAATTAGATGCTCTCAGAAGTCCACGGAACTTCTGATTCGCAAACTTCCTTTCCAGCATCGGGGGCGAGAAATTGCTCAGGACTTCAAAACAGATCTGCGCTTCCAGAGCGCGGCTATTGGTGCTTGGCAGGAGGCGAGTGAGGCCTATCTGGTCGGCCTTTTTGAAGACACCAACCTGTGTGCTATCCATGCCAGATGTGTAACAATTATGCCCAAAGACATCCAGCTAGCACGCCGCATACGTGGAGAGCGTGCTTAAATCCACTATGATGGGAAACATTTGACTCTCAAAAAAAAAAAATTTTTTTTTCTTTCTGTTATTGGTAGTTCTGAACGTTAGATTTTTTTTTTTCCCTCCATGGTGTCAAAAGGTACCTAAGTATATGATTGAGAGTGGAAAAATAGGGGACAGAAATCAGGTATTGGCAGTTTTTCCATTTTCATTTGTGTGTGAATTTTTAATATAAAAGCGGAGATGTAAAGTATTAATGTGAGTCAAAATGTTTCAGTGAACAAGTTTCAGCAGTTCAACTTTATAACAATTATAAATAAACCTGTTAAATTTTTCTGGACAATGCCAGCATTTGGATTTTTTTAAAAGAAGTAAATTTCTTATTGATGGCAATAAACGGCGTTTGTAGCATTTTTATCATACGGTATATTCCATCCATTCACTATACTTTTCTGAGTTGTCCTACATGCAAGTACATGTTTTTAATGTTGCCTGTCTTCTGTGCTGTTCCGGTAAGTTTGCTATTAAAATATATTAAACTATAAAAAAAGCCGGGCTCGGTGGCTCAGCCTGTAATCCCGCGCCTTTGGGAGGCTGAGGTGAGTGGGTTGCCTGAGCCCGCGGGTTCGAGACCCGCCTGGGCAGCGAGACCTCATCTCTACAATAAATCAAAAAATCAGCCAGGCGTGGTAGCGCACGCCTGTAATTCCGGCTACTCGGAAGGCTGAGGCGGAAGGATCGCCGGAGCCCGGCAGGTCGAGGCTGTGGTGGCCGGGAGCGGCCACTGCACTCCAGTCTGGGCGACAGAGTGAGACTCCAACTCAAAAAAAAAAAAACAAAAAAAAACTATAAAAAAGTCATCAATATTAATAAAAATATTTTCCAAAGAAAAATAACAATTATTGAATCCTTGGGCTTGAAACAGTTTATGTAAATATAGTCAAGCCAACAGCAGTTTAGAGAATACAAGTAAGCAATGGAACACATAGGAATTTTAAAATCAATATATAAAGAATGATACTTATAATACATTCACAATGGCATAAAATTGTTCTCTAATGAAACTGAGTTTTTCTTTCAAACTTTACTAAGATGATTGACAAAAATTAAATATATTTAAGGTATACAGTATGATTTGATATACCTATACATTTTTAAATAATTACCACAACCAGGCTAATTAACATATCTGTCACTTCACATAATTATCATTTGTGTGTGGAGGTTGAGAATGGTTATGATCTACTTGAAAGTAGAGTCACCACGCTATACATTAGATCTTTAGAACTTACCCATCTTATAACTGAAAGTCTGTACTCTTTGACCAACTTCTCCTCATTACCTCTACACCCAATCCCTGTAACTCCCACTCTATTTTCTGTTTTTATGAATTCAACCTTTTTAGATTGTACATATGTTATATTATGCAGTATCTGTCTTTCTTGTCGGGCTTTTTTCACTTAACATAATGACCTCTAAGTTCATCAATATTGTCACAAATAGCAGGATTTCCTTTTTTATAAGGCTTAATAATATTCCATTGTGGACTTACTATTGCTATTTTTTTGTTTTTGACTGTTTTGTAGTTTTTTTTCTTCCTTTATTCCTCTCTTGCCATCCTCCTTTGTAATTTGATGACTTTCTATAGCGGCATGGTTTGGTTTCTTATCTTTTTTATCTTTTATTTTAGATTCAGGGTACACATTGCATGTTTGTTACATGGACATAATGTGCAGTGGTGGGGATTGGCTCTCAAGTGGCCCATTCCTCAGATAGTGAATATTGTACCCTGTAAGTAATGTCTGAATTCTAGGCCCCTCTTTACCTCCCTCCTTGGTGTCCCCAGTGTCTACTTTTCCAACTTTGTGTTAGTTCTTTATTTTTTGTGGATCTACTATAGATTTCTGCTTTGTGATTACCATGCGGTTACATAGAGTTCCAAGAGTCTATTTGAAGCTGATAACAACACTGATTGTATGTAAACACTACTCTTTTACTCTTCCCCCATTTTTGATGTCACAATTTGCTTCTTTTTATATTGTGTATCCTTTAGCAAATTACTATAGCTACTGTTTTTTTTAATACATTTGCCTTTTATCCTTTATATTAGATTTAAAAGTAATTTACACTCCACCATTACAGAATCAGAGTATTCTGAATTTGACTACATACTTTTACCAGGGAGTTTTACACCTTCCTAAGTTTTCATGCCAATAATTAGCATCCTTTCATTTCAGTTTGAGCCATTTTCTTTAGCATTTTTTGTAAGGCAGATCTAGTGGTGATAAATACACCCAGCTTTTATTTGTCTGGAAAAATCTTTCTCTCTCCTTCATTTACTAAGGACAGCATTGTTGGGGACGCACTCACTCTGATTCAGGAGCCTAGGCTCCAGGACTCCACATATAAGCCATGGCAGAGGTTCATTAAGTTTTCAAATTCTTCATTGACTGGCAGTTTTTTGTCTGTGTGTTTTTTCAGCACTTTGAATATACCATTCCCCTCCTGCCTGGCCCACAGGATTTCTGCTGAGAAGTCAGTCCACCGATAGTCTTAAAGTTCTTTTATATGTGATACTCTTCACTCGGTGTTTTCCAAATTATCTTAGTTTTAGATTTTTGAAAATATAATATGTCTTGGTGAAATCCTCTTTGAAATGAACCTGTTTGAGGGCCTTGGAGCCTCATGTACTGGATGTCCATACCTCTCCCAAGATACGGAAACATTTTTTAGCCATAATTTCTTTTAAAAAAATTTATGATCCTTTCTTTCTTCTCCTTCAAAGACCCCCATAATCCATATTTTAATTCTCCTAACGGTGTCCCCAAAACCCCATACAATTTCCTCATTCTTTTTTCTTCTCTGCCTGGATAATTTAAAATGCTATATGTCTTCAAGATCACAGATTCTTTCTTCTGCCTGAGCAAATCTGCTGTGGAAGCTCCCTATTACATTTTTCATTTCATTCACTGCACTCTTAACATTCAAAATACGTTTGGTTATTTTTAATAATTTATACCTATTTATTGGGCTTTTAGTTTTGTTCATATGTTATTTTCCTGATTACACTGAGTTATTTGCCTGTGTTTCCTTGTAGTTTCCTTAAAACAAGTATTTTAAAATTCTTTGTCAATTTGTAGACCTCCATTTCTTTGGGCTTTGTTACTGATAAATTATTGTTTTCTTTTGCTAGTATCATGTTCCTGTGTGTGTGTGTGTGTTCATGTTCCTTGAAGTCTTGCAATGCTGTTATCACATCTGAAGATGCAGTCATCTCCCCCAGTCATCTTATTAGCTTTGGGAGAGAAGCACCTTCACCAGTCAGCTCTGGCAGGGATTCTGAGGTTCTCTCAGATCTTTTCTATGGATGTTCTCTCTCAACACCTTTTATTCTCCCTTGGAGGATAATTCTTAAGATTGTATACCTTCCCTCAACCTCACAAGCCAGGCTATATGCTGAGAACCTTTCATTGTTTTCCCTAGGGCAGTACTCTGAAATGTTCAGGCTTGTGTACCTTCTTCCAGTCTCACAGAATCAAGTCAACTGACTACATGTGACTTCTGCAAAGGCTAAAGGCTTGCATCTAACTGGCCACAGGAGAGGTGGGAGAGGAGCTATGAAGTTGGTTGGGACCAAAGGTGAGGTGTCTCAGTCTGTAGACAGGCTTCCTGATGTAGTCCAAGAAGTAGTTCGTAGCTTATGTGAACTTGTGTTGAATTCTGAACCCTGGTTGCCCTTTCCTTACTCCCAGCCTCTTTCAGCCAGTCTGCCATGCTGATCCTCTCAGTATTCTGACTGAGTCATGAAACATGGGCTTCCCGGGCAGTATTCCACACAGATGGGAATGCTGGGTGCTTACTTTCTCCATGGGAGGAACTATGGGCCAAGAAGGTTTCTCTTGGTACTGAACTGTGCTATTTTATAGAAGAGGTGATATTAGTGAAATGAAACTATTCTTACCCTGTTCAATGCATCTGTTCTTGGATTTTTTGTTCCAACGGTGGGCTGGAATATCTCTGCTGGATTCCCAGATTCCCATAAAAGTACTCTTGTTCATGGGTGGTTGTCAAAAATCAGTGCTTCTGCAGGGAGATGATAGCAGAAAACTATTCTGCCATCGTGCGGACATCATTTCTGACAAACTTTTATTGTTGACAAGATATTACTAGTTCTTTCAGTTGATAACTGAGACGATCCAAATTTTATTATGATTTATATCATTAAATAAATAGAAATGTATATGCTAAGAAAGCAAGAAAAAAAAATTCCTAAATCTACCCCCATTACTGTCCCCATCTCATTTCAAGGGAACAATGAAATAAACAAACAAGCAAAACAAAACATATGGCATCATTGTTATGTAAATCCATCAAGTTCCAGCTTTTTAACCAGCCAGTGTCCCTGCCATCCCCCTTTTATCCCCACCCCCTGGCACTATATCCAACACTATATTTGGCCTTAATCTGGTTCATAGATTGGATTTTCTTGGAGCATAATGCAGCAAAAACCACTTCTGCAACTACCAGACACTAAGCAGCAATATAATTGGAGAGCAATACCACTGTCCTGCCAGAAACTATCAGGACCTTGAAACCAGCAGGAGGCAGCTTCAGGGGTGACTAAGAATTGAATTGAGCCAAAAGGGAATATTTCTGTGCTGCTTCCAGTAACACAATGCATATTCTAATGTGACTGTGGGCTGGAAAGATTTCATATGCCCTTGTGGACTAACTTTATTGTGTGCCTGGAAAAGAGAGAGTATTTGAATTCACTGGCAGCTTTCAATGGACCTACCCCTCCCTGTAACACCTGCTTTTGTTGATTAAATTGTAATAGGACTTTTTTTTAATAGGGTGAGTTTAAGAGAAAAAATGAAATTGGCACCAGCTTTTATGACATGATTATTAATAAATGCAGAGTATTAGAGAGGTATCCTTTCAGAGCAAGAGAAAAAGTCTTATTAAAAGAGATAAGACCTCTGAGTCCTTATCTTAGAATAGAAAATTTTAGTGGGTAAAATGTTAGAGAACCTCATATATAATCTAGACTATAAAGAATTGTTTCTATGCTTTCAAATATTAGATATTAATGGGATTCTCATGTCCTCGACAGGGTACACAGTTCAGGATTCACACTGGAGTGTACTGTATACAACCATATTAATATGAACTTTATTCATTCATTATATAAAAGATTTGAGCTAGGCTTGGATTCACCTTTACTTAAAGAAAGTAATTGATAAATAAATGAACGCAAATATTTAGGCAAGAAAGTATATTCAAACACCATAAGATCCTGTGGAAGCCCTATTTGCACACATCTCAAATACATGCTATGTATAAGTTTATAACAACTAATCATTAAACTGATCTCTCAAAGAATATTAGACCATAATTTAGTTATGTAACTCAAAGGAGGAAAATAAAACTTTCTTTTAACATAAGCTCTTAGATTCTAATTGTCTCCTAACTGACACAGACATCACCTTGACAATTCCAGCTAAGTAACTTACTAACATATTTGTTTCTCTTATAATCTGTTGATTATTCCCAGACAGGCTGATGAATTTCTCCAGGTTTAGTTTTCCATTCTCACTCCCTCAGTGTCCCTGAATTCCAGTTCACTTATTTTATGTTTTTATCTCTATGAAGCAAGAATTAAAGAAAATTAAAGGCATAAAATCTAAAACCAATCTCTCCTCCTGTTTTAGGAGAAAGAAAGTGAGAAATGTCAAGCCTGGACCAAAAAAAAAAAAAAAAAATTAGTGATCAATTTTAAGGCTCTATGTTTCTCTTCCCCTGACTCTGAAGAACTTTTATGCTTCTTCAGGTCTTTGTGTCTGTCTGCTAAATCAGCATATATATACATATCACTGTCTTCATTTTCTATATACTTTTACTGCCTTATACATTTACGTCTTTTGCTTTTTCATCCATAAATGAATTTCAGGTCCCTTCTTTGATATGAATACTTCTGACAATAAGGTGTCTAGAACAGGATACAGAATTCCAAGTAAAATATTTTCTCCACAGTCATATAAACCAAATTTTTTCCTACTTCAGTGGCTCAGTCTAGAGTCTCTGTGTATGCAAGCTGAATTATAATGGGTCCCTGAAGGAACTGTGTCTCTGGCGAGTCACTGTCATTTCCAGTTCTCTCTTTGTTTCATTGTCTAATTAAGCATTTTTAAAAATGCAGGTAACTGGTTATTATCTACTGAGATGAACTCAGTTCCCCCCTCATAAAATAGTTTTAAAAACAGTGCCTTTTTCATAGAAATGCTTAGTATTCATATTAGTACACATTAGTGTGTGTTACTGCACCTGCTCATTTGAGGGCCCCTAAACACCACTAAGTGTATAGCAAGCCCATAGTTGTAAGTCTTCACTTGGTCTTCCTTCTTGGTTTCCTGGGGGGTTTTTTGTTTTTGTTTTTTGAGTGCAGTGGCATGCTCATGGCCACCACAGCCTCTACCTGCTGGGCTCAGGGGATCCTTCCACCTCAGCCTTCCAAGTAGCTGGAACTACAGCCATGTGCCACCACGCTCAGCTAATTTTTTGATTTATTGTAGAGATGAGGTCTCACCAAGTTGCCCAGGCTAGTCTCGAACCCGTGGGCTCAGGCAGTCCTCTCACCTCTGCCTCCCAAAGTGCTGGGGTTACAGGTGTGAGCCACTATGCCTGGCTCTCGGTTTTCTTTTTTTTCTTTTTTTTTTTGAGTTGGAGTCTCACTGTCGCCCAGACTGGAGTGCAGCCTTCCAAATAGCTGGAACTACAGGCACACGCTACCACGCCCAGCTAATTTTTTTGATTTATTGTAGAGATGAGTTCTCGCCAAATTGTCCAGGCGGGTCTCGAACCCTCAGGCTCAGGCAATCCACTCACCTCAGCCTCCCAAAGGCGCGGATTACAGGCTGAGCCACCGAGCCTGGCAGTTTTTTTTATCGTCTTCTCTGCCTCTATCCCTTAGGAATGCCCCCTTTCAGCATTCTTTTCCTTCATGCCTTTTGCATCTACTCCTGTAACTTTAATTCCCACCCAATAACCGGATGTTTTCCAATTCTAGTTTCTCAACTTTGGCTTCTCTTCTGAGCTTCCCAGTCATAGTCCCAGACAACTAGAAAACTTCTTATTATCTTTATAGTCTCCAGGGTCAATGTGCCAGGTCCAAAATTCATCACTGTCCTCTCCTTTGGGGTAGGAGAGAAAATGGGGAAAGCCACAGTTTAGCAAAGAACGTGTTTGTGCAAAAAGTAATCCAAAGGCTAACAGATCACCAGCATGTGATCTTGCCCTACTTCAGTACAGACACTGGCTTCTGTGCCCAGAACTAAACTCCTTTAGGATCTATCCTGTGTGTGTAGCTCATCTTTAGCTGTACTGGCCTAATGATTCCTCATTAGAAATCATTGTGCTTTTCTCCTTCTCCAAATAATTCTAAAATTCTAGTAAGTAGATCCACTTATATCTCAAAACATCTTCTGCCTCCATTCAAACCATATTTAACTTGTTCTTTGGGGTGCTGTCTTAGGAAAAGCTCAGGACTATGCTTTCATAGTTTTAAAATCAGCTTTGAAGGTTGACTAACTCATGATACCAGGTAGAGTGATTAGTGTCTTAACAGCATTTCAAAAAAAAATTATGTAAAACACATGATAAGCAATAATTTCCCCAATGTCTCCAATATTTTAAAGGTAACTACCATATCTTTTTAGAGTGTATTCATTACTGAAAGTCTATTATTTTTCTTCCTGGTAGAGATAGTCAAGCTTGTGTAAATTTTGAGGATTTGACAGAACTATATTGGGTTTTTAGGAGGAAATCATGTTAACAACACAAAATTTAGTGGCTTGCCTTCATAAAGACAAAAGGTCATAGGCCTTGAAACAACAAACATAATAGAGTTGGCTCCATTCTGCATTCAGAACCTATGTAATTCATATAGATCACTTTCTATTCCATTGATTCTAACCAATATATAAGGACTTGCTCCAACAATGAAGAAAGCACTGAGCATCATTTGTGTAAAGAAGAAATTGCTTAAGTCCTGTGATATAAAGCTGCTCTGGAAAGAGATAACTCCTTGTTTTTTTAAAGTTTCCAAAGTACATTTGCAAGTTTGGCCAGTGCCTATTAACTTCCTATTAACAATGAAAACTTGTATCAACTGCCAGGTAAAAAGATTTGAAAAGGGTGGGTACAGAAGCTTAATGTCATGTTTGCTACCTGGCACTGACACGGTCCATTATGACAACCAGTACACTTGTTTAAGTAGACAGGCTGGATATTACCTGCAGCAGGATTGACTACAGACCCAGAGTTTGTAAAGATTAATACTGCCCACTTTATAGCCTATTTCTCGTCCTTTTAAGTTGTACTGTGGAAACAAAAGAAAACATAAAGTTGACCACATTTTTGGCCAGATACTACTATATATCATGTAAAACCTTATGGATCTTGATTTTGGCACTTTCACTGTATGCTTTAGTTTTTGGGGGGTTTTTTTGTTTTTTGTTTTTGCTGTACTCAGCAAACCTGACAGCTACATTCTCCAACATTTCACAGACATTCCCATCATGCTTAACTGCAAATCAGTTCTCAACTTTTCACTATATTTTCTCATTTTGATGACACTTCTTACATACTTTTGTTCTATTGTTTTTGTTTGTACATTCTTCAGCTTTTGCTTACTAGGCATTGAATTTGATCAGATCTGTGAATCTCCTGGACACAAATTTCCATTAGAGTAAGGAGAAACTGGCTCATACCAGGTTGAGTAGCTGAGTATAGCGAATGTACAGAATCACTCCAACATGAATCAATAATAAAGATGTGTGGGGAAACTGTTAACCAGATGCAAAATGTTTCAAAGTGTTTTTTTTGGGTTTTTTGTGGGTTTTTTTTGAGTTGGAGTCTCACTCTGTCACCCAGACTGGAGTGCAGTGGCCACTCTGGGCCACCGCAGCCTTGACCTGCTGGGCTCCATCAATTCTTCCGCCTCAGCCTTCCAAGTAGCTGGAATTACAGGTGCGTGCTACCATGCCCAGCTAATTTTTTTGATTTATTGTAGAGATGAGGTCTCACCAACTTGCCCAGGCAGGTCTCGAACCCGTGGGCTCAGGCAATCCACTCACCTCAGCCTCCCAAGGTAAAAACAGATACCGAAAAGGAATTGGTTTCAAACCAAATCCTGGACTCACAACTACAAAGCTGATTTCTACAACTTGACCTTTTAGATTCCTAGTTCTTTCCTGACTAAAATGTGTTATAAGAATTTTTTTTCTAGAAAAATCATTATGGAAATGGTTGTATTTATCATGATTGATAGGAACTTTAAAACTCCATAGCTCTTGAAATGTGTTCATGGAAAGGATTACACAGGCACTGTTTCTAGACTCCTAAAGATGATGAAATACTACCCAAAATTAAAGACTTCCACGCCAATGCTTGTTTCTCAGTCTCCAGAAGAATAGTCTAATCACATTCTTCATTTATTTATTTTTATTTTGTTCTCCCACAGACTCAAGGAATCAACAGCCTCAACTTTTTAGTCATTCATTTTGATAACACATCTTCAGGGACACAACTCCTTTTCCCATTGTATTATATTATTTAAGCACATAACGATTTCTACATTGTTCTAAGATATTTTATCAAAAGAAATAAAGGGGGACAGATAGAGACACATGGGAAATCACAAGAAAACCATCTCTAAGTATCTACATTAACAGTAATTTCTGCCATTTTCTTTAAAGGGAAACTGATTGAGGCACGATCAAGTTTAAAGTCTTTCACTGACTCATTTCTTACTGTTGCTCTTACATGGATTTGAAACCTTGTCACTGCCCTCTCCTCTAAAATTTATATACCTCGTCTTTGAATTATAATCAACTTTCTTCCCAGTCCAAATGTCTCCTTCTTAAAACAGCTAGCACAGAGGTGGAGTGACTGCTGTATGTATCTCAGCATCATCTATTTTCACACAAACTCATCATTCTGTCCATTAATTCTTGGTTGCTTGTCTTACAAAAAAAAATTTTTTTTTAGTTGGGGTCTCACTCTGTCGCCTAGGTTGGAGTGCAGTGGCACTCTCATGGCCACCATAGCCTTGACCTGCTGGGCTCAGGCGATCCTTCTACCTCAGTCTTCCAAGTAGTTGGAACTACAGGTGCATGGTACCACACCTGGCTAACTTTTTGATTTATTGTACAGATGAGGTCTCATCAAGTTGGCCAGGCTGGTCTCAAATCCCTGAGCTCAGGCAATCCTTTCACCTTGGCCTCCCAAAGTGTTGGGATTACAGGCTTGAGCCACCCTGCCTGGCCGATCTTAAAAAATTTTAAGTCAGATCCTTAAAGTATGAACTTTACATCTTTTATAAAAGTGAATGAAGAAGTCTTGGCCTGCAAATATATACTATAATAACCATTGACTTTTCAGAAAAAAAATTCAAGAAAAGCTATGTGTTACTTCACTGGTACCATGAGATATTTATTTATATCACTCAGAACTAGTATCAGAAACTAATAGAAGAAAAAAATTCCTCAGTGTTTCCAATGGAAAATAATGCATTGTTTAGAGAATACCCTTTGAAGTTTTCTGGTTCTATCTTTCCACTGTCTTTGAAATATCTCATAACGCTCTAGGTTTTAGATAACTGAGAACAAGGCAAAGCAAGTCTTTTCTATAGGCATGCAAATAAGTTCTGTCTTTGGAGATTCAATGGGCTTCCCCTCCCTCTCCCATTAAAAAAGGCCCGTTTCAGATCCATTTGTAAATTCATCTTATATTTCTTTATTCCATATAAATTTGTGATCCTCCTTTGGCTGGTTATGACAGTTGCCTGGTTCTCTCATTAATAATGAGATACATAAAGTCCTTAACACGTGTTTAATTTATGTCTGTACAAGAATCATGATTTTCCATTTTCTTAGACAATGCTTCTTTGACAGTAAAACAAATATTTCCTGAAATCATTAATAAGGACAATTTAAATCCCATTACAACAGATTCCAAAAGGCATTTTTTTGGCTAACAGAAATTTCTCTGTATTGAATATCAGTTAAATAAGTGATTTAGATAATCTATTATTATGGTGTTTGGTTGTGATGTATTTATTTTGGTAGAATTTCAGCTGGAATGTACATGTGAGTTTCTCTGTGAAGAATACATAATATATGAGTACTATGGTTTAACAAGAAGCAAAACTATTAGGTATAGATACACTAAGGAGCTGGAAAGCAGTGGAAACCATCATTTGGGGGACTCACCAATCTCCTGCATGAATGTTAATTTATAGTAATTTAACACCCTTGATGGAATAAGAGTTGCCTGAGAAAATCATTCCCATTCTTAGACCTGGCAACAACCAGTCTCCTTGACACTATTCTCTTATTCCACAATGTACAAATTCACTGTGGAATTACTATTAAAACCAAAAACAGAGCTAAGAACACGATTGCTTAAAACATGTATATGAAAAGCTGCTAACATGTTAGGTTTCAAAACACCAGAACTCTTTTTTCACTCCTTTGCTCTTCTTCTTAATATAATTTTATTTTTAGGTTTTACAAAACAGAAGGTCAACAATGAATTTCTTTCACACCACAGAAAAAGAGTAAACAGGAAGCATTGTCTTAACAAAAGAACAATTAAGTGGTTTTCATTCCTTCACTGTTTTGATCTGTAACTTAGCAAAGAATGTGTTATGTCACTATACAAACATACAATAAATACCCAAAGGTGTTTTTTAAATCAATGAATCAATCCTTTCCCGGTGCTAGCAAAAGGATTTAAAATACTTACTTCCCACATATCTAACTTGATGTTCTTTCTCTAGAAAAGTTTCAAAGATTTTAGGTTTTAAAGATCTTTTTGTTTATACTGAAGTATGGTTACAGTTCTCTTATTTAAATATTTTAATGACCAGAGATACTGTCTCTGGGAATCTAAATTGGACTTTAAGCAAGTAGCCAGTTTAAAAAAATTACATTAGAACAGATGCTCAGTTTTTATTAATTTTAATTTCTAGTCAGACTTTACAGAATTTAATCGTTTTTATTCCCTAGAGCAACAGAAATTTTTAACAAGTAAGAAATAAAAGAAGCTAGTCCCATTTATTTCATCATCTTAGACTTACAGATGGTGAGAAGAAACGGCTGATAAAATATTTTTTAAGCTTGATGACTTTGGTAATGAATTTACAGGGTTGAAATAGAATTACTATCTAGTTCCATGGTTTGGTTATTAGAACTAAACTTGTGCCTCCAGGGAGGGACAAGAAGAAACAGAGTTGGCTTGCCTTTTTGTCATGTCCCTTACAGGGAAGCAGAGGGGAAACTAGATGAACTGTGTACCAGGGATGGCTTTGTTAGTGAACATCACACTCATGGTAGTGATATACTTGCCTCTTCTTGGATATACCACAAATACCATCTTTTATTCAATAGTACACAATTGTCTACTTTGTAGGGGAGGAGGGCATCAAAGATCATCTAGCTACATTTGGACACCTATAATGAGGGCTCCTGTATAAAGTCATATGTGTATATGTGGTTCATGGTAAACACACATTTGGGGATCACAAATTTATTAACAGGTGACATTTTATAAGTGCTTTTATGAATTGGTTGTCTGAAATATACAATAGAATTACCCAAGCAAAAAAACTTTTTTAAAAAATGATGGCTGTGGCCATAGGTTGGCTCACAAAAGCCTAATAATCCACAGGTTCACGGAAAAACTAGATCTATAATTTTCTAAGATAGTAGAAGAAAAATACTGCAAACATATAAGTGTCAGTATACAGAACAGCTTAGGAAGCCCAGTACCATTTCTAAGGCTGTTTCCTGTGGCTTGTTTCCAAGATAGGGAATGCATCTTTCCCTTGTGTTCTTCAAATTTGCTGACTGCCAAGAACTTCAAACCTTTTGCTGTGACAGCAAAAAGAGAAACCTTTGATGTGAAGGTCAGTTGTTCACAGCTGATCCGAGTTGGCAGCTTCAGGCTTAAGGACAGGCTGCATTGATATTTACAGCATCTCTGGTTCTGACAAACTTTCCCCAAGAGCAATCTAAACATACAAATAACCATTGAAGAAGTCATGTCTTGATCCCAGTTCTGCTATGCCCTTTACTCTTTAACACAAGATATCTAGGAATGATCTGGATGGGGTTTAAGGCCTATTCCCTTCCTGTACCTCTTCATGGATTTAACCTCTTGAAAAAACTGAGACCTTAATGAGAGACTCTTAATACACATTCTCCATAACATCACTTATTGAGCATAAGCTCCACTTCAGCTTGCATGCACAGATACTTTTGCATTCTTTTTTTTTTTGAGTTGGAGTCTCACTCTGTCACCCAGACTGGAGTGCAGTGGCCACTCCCGGCCACCGCAGCCTTGACCTGCTGGGCTCCGGCGATCCTTCCGCCTCAGCCTTCCAAGTAGCTGGAACTACAGGCGTGCGCTACCACGTCTGGCTTATTTTGATTTATTGTAGAGATGAGGTCTCGCCAAGTTGCCCAGGCGGGTCTCGAACCCGCGGGCTCAGGCAATCCACTCACCTCAACCTCCCAAAGGCGCAGGATTACAGGCTGAGCCACCGAGCCTGGTTTACTTTTGCATTCTAAAATGCATGATGTGATACTAGTAACACAGAGGCACTTTAATATCTGTTGTAGTTCTAACCTCCCACATCTCGGTTAGAGAGGTACATTTTCCAACAGATACATAGAAACACGACCAAGTTTGGGCAGATGAATTGGTACTATACTTAACTATAGTGCCAGAGACCCTTCTTATAGATAATGTGTTACAATTTCAAGTAATTTATTGAAAACTGTATTTTAAAGCTGAAAAATACCCATATACTCATGAACAAATATTAAATCCACAGAACATAATACACAAGTAGTGTTCATATTCAACAAGGCAACTGATTTCATGCCTGAACTGTAGACTTGGTCTCATTTTATATCATTCCTTGTGCATTCTAAAGTCATGTATCTGGTTATACATACAAATCATATTTAGCCCCTTATATTAAGTTATATGTGATTATTTCTATGATAAAAGGGCTTTCTTGTGACAGCAATTAAGAAATTAAAGCACTGGGCTAATAGCTGATTTTTTAAAAGAATGTTAGCGCTTATGAACATTTTTTTTTTTGAAAATACCTTACAAGCATTTCTCGCTATCAAAGTCCATGATGTGCTGAAATCCTACTGCGAAGGGTATCATGTTATCTAAATCTATCAGGTCCCTGAGTTTTGGACAACATAAGAGACTAGAAAGTTACAACTTGTCTTTTGTTTGTGAGATGGCACTAATATAAATGGTATCTCAATGCTGTTAAAGTGTTAAATCAGAAATATCTGCTCAAGTATATACTTCTGTTCAATATTAAACAGCTGCTTTTCCTCACTAAGGAATTAACTTCTAACTTAAATGTGTCATTACAGTTGCTAAGGAGAACCTTCTGGCAAAAACACTAGTAGGTGCTAAAGGGTGCTGGAGAACCCTTTAGCACAAGAACTTCTGTGAGGAGAAGTATGAGCCCATGGAAAACTTTTGGGTGGGATCTGGGCAAGAGAAAGCAAGCAAACAGGACTCCTGGGTGTCCTGCTTGAAAGGGAATGGAAGGTTAACTCAGTAAACTAGTCCTAAATATAGGAACAGGTTTAAAAATCAACAAAATGTTAACGACAAACCTGTGGGAGGCAAAGGCCAGTGACTCTAAATATTACCATGCCCCCCTCCCCGGTCCACCCACACACTCAAAATCACCAAACAGCAAGTTTAATTTCACATAGGAATGCTGTGGTTTCTCCAGTAAGTAGCACACAGCCTACTTGGGAAAAGCAAAAAGCAGAAAATCAAAAAGAAGCCTTTCCAGCTGGTCTTTTAAGTGAGCAGTACTACTGCTTTCGAAGATAGGAGAGGAGACTTTTAAAAAAAGTCTATCTTGATATGCCAGAACAGGTCACGTCAGAAAAGAGAAATGGTTCTCAAAGAAAATGATCCAATACTTCAAGACACAAGTGAGAATGGAACATGCAGAGGTGCGGTGTTCAAAGGGTAGGAAGAGCCAAAGCATAGAGAAATGTGAGGGGAATAAATCCAGAGGAAACTGGGAAAGCAAAGATGGGTGAAACAGGCTCAGAGGGCTCGTGAGCACCAGGGGGAAAGTGAAATTATCTCATGGCAAAAACAGCAGAACTGTGAGATGACTAATCACCAAGTAGTGGAAAATGGCCACAGGCAGTGTCTCCAGGGCTGCTCGAGGAAGCAGGTGCGGCCGCTACAGAGGAGCCTGGTCTAACTCCTGGGAATCGAATGCAGACTCAACCACCCCTGGAAAGATTTTCCCAAAACCCAACTTAAATTTGCCTTCCAGAGTGTCATTTAATACTCACAGCAAAAAGAAGAAAAAAACATGTGTATATAAAATCCAGGAATGTAATTTAAAAACACCCTTGCAGGCCTAAGGTATCCATTTAGAATTGGGGGTTTTCCTGATCTCTGTGCAATTTTTCCCGAAGACCTCAGACAAGAAAGTCCCTAATGCAGAGGAAGTCAGCAGTGCAGAGGTGCCAGAGCCCAGTAAATTCTCATTCAGGAAATAATTCACCGACAACTAACTGCAAACCAAAATCACACGAAGAATCCTAGTTGTCCACTGAGAAACCAGCTTTTTTGAGTTTATAATTTGACAGCCCCACTGAACTTTGGGACAATGGAAGCTGTAAGCCTTTCCCCTAAGGTGACCAAAAGCAAAACAAAACTAAGGCAGGAGATGGAATTCAGGCTAGACACTAAACAGTGTGCACTGGCAGTTAAAAAAAGGAATCAAACAAACCAAAGTTCATAAGGCTAAAATAAGGTTGTCTGTTTACCTCCTTGCATTTGTACTTGGCTTAAATAAAACAGTTGCCATGCCCAGAACAACTCCTCATGAAAACAAAAACAAAGAGAAATTCTGTGATCTGGACATAGTTGCTTTTCAAAATTTTCAGTTAGGCTTCCACTCACCAATAGTTTCGGTTTACCAAGGCACTTTAAGAGAAAGCAGATGTAACCTAAAACACAATGACTGCAATCCATACTGTAATTCGTCTGGTATTAGAAACAATAAACCTCAGGTCTGTAGGGGACTCACTTGCAATCTTGATCTGCTTAAGGCTAAGTACTGATGGCATTAAGGATGCTACAAGAAAAGCATTTTCACAAAGTCCTTTCTCAGGCTTCCTCTTTTTTTCTTCTCAAAGTTATTTGGAAGGTAAACAATTTCAGCTTGGAAACTGAGCTCAAATAGAGGATTACACACACACACACACACACACACACACACACACACACACACACACACCCTAGCTAGCAAGTCTGTCCCTAAAGTGAATACAGTACAGAGGGCCACAGAAGGAAAATTTATCACCCATGCCTGAGGCATCCCTGGGCTCCCCCACGGGGACCACCCACCCCAGATACGATGAGACATTGCTTCTGCTCCCTGCAGTGTGGGGCATGCACTGAGCAGAGGCTGCCAAACTTTGGCAAGTTATGAAGAAATCAGAATATAACTGCAAGAGACTTTTGGACTTCTCTCCAAGAGGAAACGCCCACCTTAAAACAGCTGTGGGTTTTCTTAATGTGTGGCCAATGGTGCTTTAATCCGCTGTGACTGATTTTTGCAGACCCCCACATTTTCAACTTTAGTTTTATCCAGTTTTTGGACAGAATTTACTAGATTTGTTCAGTCTTTCAAGTACTATTCAACTGAATCTAAAAGCATCTTTTACTTGCAATGAAAGAAAATAAGCACTTCTTCTCATAAGTTATCCACTCGAAATTCCCAGTATGCTGATTATTCTTAGTCAGATAAGGGGTGTGAAGAGAAAAAGAGGTTTTTTTTTTTGTTTTTTTTTTAAGGCGACATTGTACAGAGTTGTTAGAGTTCATGTATATGAACACTTTGGCAGTAAAAAGCAAAGCAAAACCAAACCAAATCAAAGACCTCTGCGATGGTCAGTCCACTGTGATTTTCACATTGCTATTTTCGGAATGTTACTGCTGGATCTAGCCTTTTTTATACACCTTTTACCTCAAAATTGGTTTTACAATTGGTGACAGATGAAAGAGAAGCACAAGAATTAAGCCCTATCACATAGTGAGTATGCAGAGATACCATCTACGACTGCACTGCCAATTTTAAAAGGAGAAAGGAACAAAAAAAAGAGGAAAAGAAGAATAAAATGGAATAAAATAGTATAAACTACAATAGAAAATAAAAGAAAAAGGAAAGGAAAGGCAAAGAGTATCTTTGTCCAGCATATATTAACACATACTCAAAAGTCTAAGAGATAAATGGAAAAGAACAGAAAATATAAAGAAGGGAGGAAGAGAGAGATACACACACACACACACACACACACAGAGAGAGAGAGAGAGAGAGAGAGAGAGAGACAGACAGACAGAGACAGAGACAGAGAGACAGAAAGAGAATTTTCCAACATAGTTATTAAGAAGTAGCATCATAAACATGTGAGTAAGGATAGATTACATTGATGCTGGGAAAACTGACTCACTTTATGGAAATAAAACTGAGTCCCTAACTCTCATCATATGCAAAAATATTTCAGATAGATCAAAGATCTATATACAAGAGGCAAAAACAAATAGAAAAAAATTAAGATGACTTGGAGACACTGGGCTTTGGGAAGCCATTAGAGGCATTCTAAGTATCCATCAGAGGAGGAAGCAGTGGCCCTACAATCTTACCACTTTTTCTTGACTACTCAGAGATGTAGCTATCTTTTCATCACCTTTTCTTTATGAGAAGCTTAAAGAAAGTCAGTGAAGCTCTCTCAAGAGCAAACACCTGGGTCCCTGGCCACGTATATCATTAGTCAGTGGAACCAACCCTGGATTGTTGATCTCCAGGTCCTTGTGATGAGAGGAAAAATTAACTTCTGCTTTTGGAAGCTACTGTTGACTGGGTTTTCTGTTCTTCACTGCCATGAATGAAAGCACATGATAAAGTAAGTGTTGTACAACAAGATTACAAAGCACTGTCCACAACTCTGTTTTTAAACATATCCCTTAATATACAGAGTAGATATGTTCTTGAAAATAAAACTAATTCTGCAATCCATGGTGCCCCTAATCCAGAAGATGAACATCAGTGGAAGAGTCAGGAAAAAAGAGATAGTAGTCTAGTAGCTGAGTAGGATAATGTTGTTAGAGTAAAACTGTTCTTTCTTTCATCACCTGTTGTCAAGGTCTGGACTGAGAGTAGGATGGGTCAGGAAGGCCCAAATCTTGCAATTGTGTCAGAAAATCAGGTCCATACTATGGAGACCTTTTGCAAACAGACATTCAAACTCTAACCCTGGGCACATCTTATATCAGAAACTGCATACCAATATATTTAAATGCCATCAGTGCAAGCTGATGACAAAACCTAAGTTTATATGTTGGAATCAACTCCACAATAGCACAAATATCACACCTAGGGCTTTTTCACCTTTTCTTGTACTATTGAAAAATGTCTTCGAATCAGCACTAGAATTATATCAAAATGGTTTTGTTTTTTGTTTTTGCCACTTTCTCTTTGTAGCTGAAGAGATTTTTTTCTAAATGCACACAGCATTTAATTCTGCCTAAAAATAAGAAAAACTGTAAAACTTCAATAGCTCATGCTAAATCATGGTGAAGCATACTGCAGAGAAGGCTATAACAGAAAGGGAGGCTTGTTTCCATTTTAACACATTTTTTAAACATGGTTTTCTGGAAAAAATAAAGGTACCCCATAGGCATGTATGTGTACAATCTCAATTTCCAAATGCATTAGACTGCCTAAAATATTAAACCTGTAGTTTCTGGTTCCAAACCTACATATGAATGGATAAATGCCTCAGGCACTTTAAAATAAAACTTTGTCTCTCCTGGACAAAATGTAAAGTTTTCATGGTTCAATAAAGAAAAATTAAAACATAAAAGTTGAATATATAACAAGCAGTTATATTTTAGACTATATTATTTCCTGGGCCTTGAATTACTCTTTAGTAGTCCTGATCTGCTTGCTTTAGTAAGAAAGTATTTTTCATCTTAAGTGATAAAAGCATATCTCAAACACACACAGAAAGGGAATGTTACTTCATAAATACAAAACATATCCCAGGCACTATTAATAAAGATCTTGGTTAGATCTTAAGGAAATCTATGGTTGATACAGTATTTTGGTGTTTATATTTTTTTCACAAATCTGTACCAGAAATATCTCACTAGGCTGACACCAGTCAGAATCACCACATAAAGACATTAAGAAATGTCAGTGATCAGTGTTTCAGCAACTGTTCCATTTATGTTAGAATCCCTTTACTAGTATAGAAATAAAAAAAAAAAATTCCAAATAAGTTAAAGGAATGAGTGACTGAAAAACAAAACAAAACATTAAATGAGCAAGAAAAACCACCATTATCATTTGGAAGCTGTGGCCCTTCCTGGCTTTTTTTTTTGAATGACAACAGTTCCTGGGAACCTGCTACACTTCTAAGTCTATTGATTTGGGTGTGCTTATCGTGTATCTTCCATCTTCCATTTCAAACCTATTCAATCAGCCCTGGGATTAACAGTTTATTCCCCAGGTCTGTTCTTCTGTTTCATAAAATCTTAACTTTTTTTTAGAAAGAGAAAAAAAAAAAAAAAAAAAACCATGGTAAGCAAAAGACATTTCCAAGGAAGAACATAAACACGAAATAGGTATCAGCTGTCTTTAATGCGAACCCTGCATGTAAGAAAATATTTGTGGCTTCAAAAGAGTAAAGATTGATTTCAATGAAAAAGCAGGTATCCTTCAGGTTTCTAGAATGTAAACCGTAATTCACAAAACCTTTCTCTTGAAAGTGGCAACCATTGGATGGTAATGTTAATTATGATCTAGATGTGAAGTATTCAGTTTCAAAAATCTTCCACTCAATCCAATTTATGGGCAGAAGAGTAATATATAATATCCAGTATGTAGAATTTCTCAACTCTCATGTGTTATTGATTGTAAGATGAACATTTCAGCACCAATGAAATAGTGATGCATCTTCAAATTGGCAGCTACAATAGCTGTTGGTCCTGTGGAGGTCTTAACATGGTTCTATGTACATACACAAACTGGAACACAAAGGTTCATATTTTTTCTATTTCTGCTACCAAAACAAATTTAAGGGCATTCTTATGAGTTTAAAATGATTCTAAATGACAGAAAAAGTATCGAGTCATAGTTTAAATATAAGCACGTTTATTCCTTAGTTATGAACAGTTGATGGCATTTTAGATTTGATGAAATAGGGCATACATATAATCCAGATAAGTAGTACTTGTCCACTTAGCTGGGGGTTCAAGTTGGTTATAAAACTTTCCTCCTGGTCATAATGGGTCCTACACAGCAGAATCCCAGCTACACTTACTAGGCTTCTTTCTCACTAGTTACTATCTGGCTTTCCTGCTGTTAGGAATAAACCATTCACAATGCCCTAAACATCTGCTCCATCTATGGGCCTTAAGTGTTTCTCATGCTCTCTTCGGCTAGGACTCATTATTCTCACGTTGTTCTAGATTGTGAATTTTTTATTCATCCTTCAATGTCCATGTCAAATAACACCTTCCTAAGCAGCCATTTCCAATCTCTGCAACTAGATTTGTTCTTAATCTCCACCCTATGAAACACCCAGAAGTACCATGTATGTACAGTCCATACTTAAAATGTTATAAACTAAAGTCCTAATGTTGGAATTCAGTTGGTAGCCCTAGCTTTTATTGGTCCACACCATGTTTCCATATTTGATTATTTTTAACTTGAGTCAACATTTTTAAAACTCATAAAAATCTAAACTTTCAAACATTGGGTGCCTAGCTCAACACGCATTTGAGTTTGCAATTCTTGCTTTATTCAACTGAGGGTATAGAGGACTCTTAATGGCAGAAATTTCATCTTATGTATCTTTGTAGACCCATAGTAGGTATTTTAGAAAAATAGTTGAAATGACTATTTCATTTTTTTATACTTTTAAAACCCATTTTAGTATCATTGCAGTTCTGAAAGATGCTCTGTAAAAGTTATTTTTGAACGAAAATATCTTGAATTATTGAATTAAGAGGGTAAATTAGATATAATGAAAAATTTAATAAACTTTTTCCTTTATTATACTAACCTGGTTTTTGTCTATTAGTTTTGCTATATATTCAGGTTGAAGGGAGGAGACAGACTGAACAACAATAAAGTTTCTATTGGAATTTCTACAGAGATAATACCAATATGCTTTGAAAAAATAGAACAGTGTGTCTTATAAATAGTTTTGACAACCAGTAGATTCTGCTTCTTAATTCTAAATAGAGTGTAACAGAAAACCAACAGGAACTTAGAAAGATGACCTTAAGAAGTATTTTGTCTTTGTCTTTCTCTAAGTTTAGGTCATCTAAACAGATCAGCATTGAGCACATTGTGGATTCAGGATAACATAAAAAAGAGAAAACCTAAACAATCACAGTCTCTGCTCTTAGAATTTAACATGCATTCATTTTCCTGAGAAGCAATGTAATATCAACTATATGGACATCAATCCATGTAACCATAAGCAAGTGTATACAAATTCTCAATTATTTGAAATCTCTTCCCTGAATATTAAGTAGCCACCTAAACCAAACCATAATTTAGTGGGCTCTTCTTAGACTAGCTCAAAGAGTTGTAAAGCTTTTTCAGGGAGTTTAAAGGTAGTGGAGGAACTGAAAGGATGCCCAGGATTATGTAGTGCAACGGTTCTCCATGAGTGGTTCCCAGACTAGCAGCAGCAGCCTCACCTGAAACTTGATGGAAATAAAATTTCTCCAGTCCACTAAATTAGAGACTATAGGAGTAAGGCCTGGCAATATGTTTAGCAAACTCTCCAGGTAATTTTGAGGTACATTCTGGTTTGAAAACCATTGATGGAGTACAATCCCCTACATGTTCCAGAGAAATCAGGAACATTTCCAAGGCCATTCAGTCAAAAGAGGACTAAACCAGGGCTAAGATTTAGGTTACCTGTTTCCATACTAGAGCAGGCATATAATATCTGCCACCCTATGTCAATGTAAAAGTAGAATTCTGAATCACATGTTAAGGCTTAGAGAACCCCACCCTTCTTTTTTCATCTAAATCTCATTGGAGAAAAAGATACTTAGGAAAAGTGACCAATTTATTGCTGACAAACAAATAATTTCATTAATGCAACCAGGGCTAACTAAATCTCAATATATATCAAAATATAGCACACACCAGGATTTATACTCCATGTTTAAAAAAAAATTTCTTTATTATCTTTATACTCTGTTAGGCTGTAAGCTCCATGAGGGCAATGATTCCGTGTTCTTTGTTTACTTCTATACCCCAGTGCCTAGAATGTTGCCTGAGAACTAGGAGACACTTAAAACCTACTCAGTTTGAGTCAATGAATAATTTTAAATTTGACTTGTATTGTCACTTAAACTTTGGCATGCCTCTTATCCAACTTCAATATAAATTATTACAGACTTGGCTTTATATAACCTTTGAACCAACATTATCTATAGGGTATAATGTACCTTATCTGTCTAGTAGTTGACAATTCTTTTTCTGCAGAGGGCCAGACAGTAAATATTTTAGGCTCTGCAGGCCATTTGGTCTGCTTCAATTAGTCACCTCTGCCTCTGTAACAAGAAAGCATTCAAAGACAATATGTAAATTATGGATGAAGTCGTGTTCCAAAAAAACTTTATTTACAAAAACAGACAGTGGGCCAGATTTGGCCTGTGGAATGTAGTTTGCCAATCCGTGATCAAAGTAACAGAGCTAACAACTATGATCAGTTTTTTATTTTAAAAACTAATTAAGTTAACAGATACAGATGAAAGGCTACAGATACAGCCTTCAAATAGCTATTTTCAGAGAGCCTAAGTGTTTACATAAGTGTAATTTTGAATAATGTAAACATAAGTGTTTACATTATTTATTTACGTATTTATTGAGTTGGAATCTCACTCCTTTGCCCAGGCTGGAGCACAGTGGCATACATGCTCACAGCCACTCCAGCGTCAACCTGCTAGGCTCCGGCGAGCCTTCCGCCCCAGCCTTCCAAGTAGTTGGAACTACAGGTACACACTACCATGCCCAGCTACTTTTATTTTATTGTAGAGACGAGGTCTCGCCACGTTGCCCGGGCTGGTCTTGAACTCATGGGGTCAGGCAATCCACTTGCCTCGGTCTCCCAAAGTGCTGAGATTACAGGCTAAGCCACCAAGCCTGGCCAAGTGTTTACATTATTCAAAATTTGTACCTCAGAATGTATTGTATATTTTAAAATAACTGACAGTAAGTTTCTGACAGGTAAACAAAGTGATGGATATGATATTTTGATGTATGTACACAATGTGTAATGATTAATTAGTTTGGTTTACTCATTCTACATTATATACATATGTCAGAACATCATTATACTATGCCCATAAGTGTATACAATTATGAGTTTTTCAATACAAATAATACTAGTAGAATAAACAAAATAAACCTCATACTGTCTTAAGAAATAAATAAAAAGTTCCAGACTCTTATCATCTTTTACATCACTTATTTATTTGCTTATTTATTTTCTTTAAGTTGGTCTTAAGGTTCATTCCTTTATCTTCTTCTTTTTTAAATATAGAGATATAATTCAAAAGGACAATGAAGGACAAGTTGCATCTTCATTTCTTTTACCTTATAAGATTTGGGCGCAATGAAGACAGCGGTAGAAATGGCCATGACCTTACCAAATCAAGTTTAGCCTGGCACCTGGTGGCTGAAGCTAATCTTCTCCCCAGTATCCAAAAAGCTTTTAATAACAAACAAACCCATCACTTCATACTTCTCTTTTCATAAAAGAGTACTTCATTTGTGATAATAGCCATGGAAAGAGACCTGTCTTACCAGCCACACTGTGTGGTCCCGTGAACCTCAGCATGTGACATAAGCAACGATAAATCACTTGGTGTCTATTGCTGAGGAGAATGTCCTTTGGAAATAGAGGGAAAGGAGAAAGCCAAGAGCTGAAAGTCACCCTCTTAAGTACTATTCTGTTGCCAGAATCATGGCTATTATTATTGGCATTCACTTTTCCAAGAGACAATGAATTATTTCACTGCTGTTGACACATCAGCTGACTTTACAGTTTTTCTTTAGTGAGTTTTAGGAACTCAGAACAGATTTTTCATCCCACCCCTTTTTTTATTATATGTAGTTATTAAGAATGCTGGTTGATGCACATCATGCTAGGAAACAATGGCTTAATGTATACTTGTATTCATGCCCTGATTTAGGAAAGGGAAAGAATTCCTTTCTCTCCTGGCCCACCCCTGCAAATTGATTCACCCAAGAAACAAAGAGAACAGAGGAAGATGAAAACTTAGCCACAACCAATGGGCACCTACCAAGCATCTCACCTTAGTTTGCTTGACTGGGAAACTGAGAACTCACCTACTCATTCATTTCCCCCTACTTCTCACCGACCATACCTCTGCCACATTAAAGAAAGAGGTAGATGTTTTTCTTGCCCCTGTCCTCTTTGGCAGAAGCAATGAGTGAACAAATATTTAGAGATGACTTTGTTGTCTAAAAGATTTGAGCCACTTTACTTCTCCAAATGCTAACAGGCTACATAAAATAATTTTTATGGAAACATTTGCAAACTGAGAGGCACTCCACAAATGTTAACACATTTTATTTCATTGTTTTTGAGTTTTTGCCTGCTCTAAATTGTGATATTTGACGTAGTTAGATCATATTCTATAGTTGTAAGCAAAAGAAGAAAGTTTCAGTAGGAAAAAGATTTCCCAAAGATAAGGAGACTAAAGACTGTCAGTATCTTTGTAACCGCTTTAGTAAACCTTCAGAGGCACTAACCAAATAGGAAGACAAATTTGGATTGCTACAAAAATATGACAAAGGAATTATCTCTAGTCTATGTGGCTGCAAAATAAGAGAGGAAAAATGGCATCAGGACATAATTCTTCCCACTCCTTCTCTTCCACCCCTCTCAGCTGCTTATGGCAATATATCTACTCCAAAATAGAACAGAACTGTAGAATATATAAACATCCGCCCTATAACACTAGGATAGCATGAGATAAAAAATAGAAATTAAACAGAACAATGATTTCCCAAAGATACTTCACAACCTTACCAGTAGATCCTGTGAATATGACGAGGGAACACAAGAAAAGCCGGAATTAGTTTTAGAGGGCAGGCCCCTCAATGCAGAACACCTACTAGGTAAATGTTCTAGGAATCCATCGGCATCAATGCTAGTGTTGTTGTGAGAGGCTGCATTAGGCTTCAGTGAATTTTTTCTTCACTGCTTTTGCCCATGTCATGATGGGTAATCTACACAAACAACCTGCCCGCACTGCACTGAGCGTTCAGCAGTTTTTTACCAAAACCTGCAAGAACCCTGTGCCCTACCCTCCCTAGTCACACACTCTTGCCCCTAGTGACTTTTTTTTGTTGTTGTTACCCCAGATAACAAAACTCCTCAAAGGAAAATGTTTTGCCAATATGGAAGAGATGAAACAAAAAAATGGCAGAAGCACTAAAAGGCATCAAAACTGATGAGTTCAAAAACTGTTTTGAGTAGTAGAAAAGGCATCTCGATAGGTATACTGCATCAAACGGAGAGTACTTTGAAGGCGACTGAAATTTAAACATGGAAGAATACACCATTTTAAAATAAATAAATTCTAGGTTTTTCTTCTGGGTTCCCCCTCATATGTTAGGTTACACAGCAAGGGGTAATTAAGGTTACAAATGGAATTAAGGTTGTTCATCAGCTGATCTTAAAATAAGGAGATTATCCAGGTGGGTCAAATGTAACAAAAGCCCTTAAAAGTGGAAGGAGGCAGAAGAGGCAGGGGAGATGTGACTACAGAAAACAGGCTTTGAAATGAAGAAATGGGGCTATGAGCCAAGAATGTGGGTGGCCTCTTGGAGCTGGAAAAGCAAGGAAACAGATTCTCCCCTAGAGCCTCCAGAAGAGAAACTGTTCTGACAATACCTTGACCAAGTGATACCCTTGTTGGAATTCTGATCTACAAAGACATAGGACAATAAATCTGTGTTGTTTTAAGCCACTAAGTTTGTGGTCACTTGTTAGAGCAATAGAAAGCTAACACGCATAGATATTTCTGACATATTAATTCCTATATAATCCTCTGAGGGATTATTATTATCATCTCCATTTCACAGGTGGAAATACTGTGACAAGTTAATAACTTGCCCAAGGTTACAGAGTAAGTAAGTGACAGAACCAATATTCAAGCCACGTAGTCAAGTTCCTGAGCACAAACCCTTAAGTCAGTACTTTACATTATGAAAGACAGAAATACTACAGAAAATACTTTATGGACACCCATAGCTGGTGGTTAAAATGTGAAGTTTTGTGATGGAAATTCATTAGAAGAGTCGAGTCACGTGGTCAAAGGAAATGAAGTTACTTGTGGTAACGTTTAATCAAGAATATGGATGTAGCAGAATAGGATCATAACAAGAGATAACGGAAAATATAATTTAAGGCCTGACTGAATCTGTGGAAGCAGACCAAATAAAAACACTCTTGTAGGAACTCTCAAGATTGGTTAATCTTTCTTGTTTCTTCTAGACCATCAGTTCTATCCATTTTCTGTAATTAACTTCCTTCCCATGGTTCAATTCCTATAAGGTTATCTGTGATCACCTCCAAATGTCCTCCATTTCCCAATGGTTTTGCAATGTATCAATGCTTCTCCTTGAGCCTTGGTCCGGAAGTGAATATTGTATTGAACACCCAATGAAGACATCTAAATGTGTAAGGGGGTGTTATCAGCAAATAATTTCTTATCCAAGATAAGAATAGATGTCAAACCATAAAAATTGTATCATGGAACTCAGGATTTTATGCTTCTCCCTCAATGTACAATTAGATTCTAAACAATATATGAATTATAGCTAATATAAGAATAATATCATTTTATTAAAAAGTGATCCTTTTTAAAATTAAAGGGATATTGGTTAAGGAATAAGCAACTTATTCCTTAGATGGCACCTCATTCATTATGCCTGGGTACCAGTCTTATTTTTTAACAAAGCTTTAAAAAGCACACATTACAATGGCCATTAAACCAAAATAAATCTGTTTTCTTAAAAATCACATTTTTTAACAAATAGATGGTTTCATCAAGTGTTAGCTGAAAAATAAATTTCTTTGGCAGAAAAACTAGGCGGAAATATGTATGCCATTAAAACAGCAGTCTTCTGCTGTGACTAAGATATTTAAATTTTTCTATCATAAGTAGTATTATTTTTAAAATTAGCAATTGAAATGATACTTATTTTAAGTGAACAAAACATCAATTTAAGAATATAATATAGCATGATATCATTATTCAATTTTTTAAGAGTTCACTTATAATTGCAACTTTATTAAGCTCTTAAGAATGACTTTAAAATATTTGCCCCTATTGCACTTTGAATAAGCTATATTCTTCTGCCTTAGTTTATTAGGGCAGCATTAAAGATGAAAGAAATTTTTGCAGCATGAATATTTCACAGCAAAGATGATACTCAATACCTGCTTAAGTTTTGTTGTCATGGAGACCTTCTAGGAGAAATCGTTTAAATGCCAGAATTTCAAACCCGTTAAAATACTGGCTTAAAGTCTGGCTTCACTTATAGCTTGAAAATCAAAACTGTAGTGCCATTTTTTATTTTTTAGAAATGTATAACCCATATGTTTTTTTAAAAAAGCAAAAAAAACAAAAAACAACAACCCCACCCCCCAAAAAAACAACTACTGATTTCACTATTTGAAAAGCCTTGAATTCCCTTTCCATGAAAAATTCTGACACTAGAGCATACCAACCTGGGGGATTCTGCTCCCTAGCAGGTAGCCATGGAAACAGAAGTACACACTGTGAGTCTACATGAAAGCTCGCATGATAAGACCATAACTGAGACATTTGGCATATGTTTTTACAGCTGCTGTCTCCTTGTTTTATTTCTGCTGGTATTTTAAAAGAAATTCAGCTAACTTCATCTTTTCCTTTAAGCTTACCTATAGATCACTATCAAAAATATTTTTAAAACTTTCTAGCAAATGGTGAAATTAAATGGTAATAGAGAAATAAAATTTAAAGTAGAGAGAAAGGAAAAGGCTCTTATTCCAAATTTGTTGGAAGCATGTGTGCACCATTCTATCAGCTCAGGTTTCATTGGCCAACAAGACAAAAACTAGTTCACAGAAGGGTGATAAGCCAGACTAGTACTGATGAGAGACCTAGAGATGATATTTTCTTAAGAAATCAGATGTCACTAAGTTCTCCACAGTTTGGCCCCAAGCCTGCGTAATTTTAAGCCTGTGTCCAATAACACAGTTCTATGAACCTTGCATTCCAACCAAATTGATCTGCTTGTCATTTCATAAATATGCTCACTTTCACTTACAACACCCACTAACTGAATGCCCTTTGATTTACAAGCAGTAAATCATCGATAAAACCAAGGTCAATCGCCACTGATAAAGTGACTTCTGAATTTATATAACTGTTTTATTCACATTGCTTATTTGATATTTATTTTATACCTCCCAAAGTATCTATATCCCCTCCCAGAATAATATTGATCATTTAAGCAGGGGGCAATGGCACTTGATCAAATAGCTAGTTCACCAGTAGCCTGAAGGACAATGATGATAATGGAAGGAATGGTAGAAAATTAAGGAATATCGATTTCAATCAACCAATATTTAAAGTTGAATTATGAACATTTAAGTAGATCAAGCCAAAGCTATAGCAGACACATTATTAGAACATAATTCTTTTGTTTTTAAATCATACACATCACCTCGTGGCAGAAATGAACAACTCTTGAGAATAACACTGAAATAGAACAAGCTATTCATATGGACACATACTGATGTCAAATAATCTTTAAAATACTCCATAAAAGCTAGAGAGTATAATTTTCTGAAAAGAAAATGAATAGAAATATTTTTCTCTTAAAGGTTTCTTCAGATAGCTTTCTGACAAAACATACACATACAAAATGAAATATGACACTTGGGCAGGAAGTGATAATTGCACCTAGAAAAAGAAAATTTTCAGTCACTACTCTGGCAGTTTTGAACAGCAACACAGAAACTTTTATTTAAAGCCATAATAAAATTGAATATGCAAATTTTAGTGACTAATTTTGTAAGAGAAAAAAATTATAGTTCCATCAGGTCCAAAACTATACCTTTCAATTTTTGGCATTCCAACTACCTACTAGGCATCTCCACCAAGTACCTTAAATGCAACAAATCCAAAGCTCATTTAATGATTACCCAATTTATTCCCACATGTGTAAAACAAAACTGTTCCTTCATTCATATTTCCTATTGATAGTTCAAAGTGCCAGCAACCATGGTCACTCAAACCAGATCCTCTAAGTCAGTCCTAATTTGTCTTCTAACCTCAAAACATAACTCCAACAATTTCAATAGTGTCAATTAATAAAAGGCATGGGTTTAGCTATAAAGGGATTCTTAATAGCTATATAATTTTTTAAAATTGTATTGCGTATCTGTAGAAATGGAGGTCTCACTATGTTGCCCAGGTTAATCTCAAACTCCTGGCCTCAAGCAATGCTTCTGCCTTAGTCTTTTGAGTAGTTGAGACTACAGACGTGTGCCACAATGCTCAATTTAGCTATATAATTCTTGGATGAGATATTAAGTCTTATTAAGTCTTAGTTACATCTTAATAATCTGCAATGGAAGGATAGAAAACTCTCTGAGCATAAATCTTGTAAGAAATTTCTTTTCAATAAGAAATGTAAGTTTCAATTAAAAGAATAGGTTTTTTTTTTTTTTTTTTTGAGTTGGAGTCTCACTCTGTCGCCCAGACTGGAGTGCAGTGGCCACTCCCAGCCAGTGCAGCTTCGACCTGCTGGGCTTCAGTGATCCTTCTGCCTCAGCCTTCCAAGTAGCTGGAACTACAGGTGCACGCTACTAGGCCCGGTTAATTTTTGATTTATTGTAGAGATGAGGTCTCACCAAGTTTCCCAGGCGGGTCTTGAACCCGCGGGCCCAGGCAATTCACTCACCTCAGCCTCCCAAAGCACGGGATTACAGGCTGAGCTACCGAGCCCAGCTAAAAAATAGGTTTTAACATATACTTTTGTTTGTCTACTTACTCTCTTGGAAATACATAAAACACATTGTCAAATTAAAGGTTATTAAAAATAGTATAATTGGAGCAAAAACTGTCTCACTTTGTTTAATCTACTGTTTCCCAAACTTATTTGACAATATCTCTTTTAAAGGAATGTATTAAAATTTTTTACAAAAAAAAATTTGCAAAATATTAACCTATTTTATGGTGGTGTTGTCAGGTTAAAGTTCATGTTAAATCACATACAGATCTCATAAATATTCACCCAAATCCTCCCTCCTTCTGCAAATGAGTTCTAGTGCCTAAATATCTCATTCCTAACCTCCTCTATTGCCATTTCTGTTACCATAGTTCATTTCTCATCCAGATTATGACCAATAACTTCCAACAACTCATCTATCCTCTTCAGTTAATACCTCCACTTAGAATATTTCTAGAACACAAATGTGAGCACTGCTTTCCTCCGGATGTACACCCTTCATAATTTGGTCTGAAGTCCTATTCCAGTCTCTTGACCACTCCCCTTCACATTTGAAGCCACTCTTGCACAGTTCCAGGGACAGCACTCACCTGTAGGTAGACCACTTATGTACCTAATCCTGACTTGTACTCCGCATCTTTAAAATAAGAAAAAGAATTTTTAGATATGAAAAATACAGTAAGTCGGACTCAGTGGCTCGGCCTGTAATCCCAGTGCTTTAGGAGGCTAAGGTGAGTGGATTGCCTGAGCCCGCGGGTTCGAGACCCGCCTGGGCAATTTGGCGAGACCTCATCTCTACAATATGTCAAAAATTAGCCAGGCGTGGTAGCGCGTGCCTGTAGTTCCAGCTACTTGGAAGGCTGAGGTGGAAGGATCACTGGAGCCCAGCAGGTCGAGGTTGCAGTGGCCGGGAGTGGCCACTGCACTCTAGTCTGGGTGACAGAGCGAGACTCCAACTCAAAAAAAAAAAAAAAAAAGAAAGAAAAATACAGTAATTAAAATAAGCTCAGTCACTTAAAAAAATTGAAACGGGCCTTTCTATTTTTATTTTTATTATTTTTATTTTATTATTTTTATTTTATTTTAGAGTTGTAGGGGATACAAGTGAGAATTTACTACATAAGTAAGTTGCACACTGGTGAAGTTTGGACTTCTAGCTGGCCCGCTCTTCCTCTACAGTGGACCAGGTATCCAGTGTGTAACTTCTTTTGGTCTTGGCAGCTAATTTCTGACTGTTACTGAAATATCTGGAGTTTCAGATCTCTGCCTTTTTACGTGTCACTCCCTTGGGCTGTCAAAACCACCCCACACCCATCCTTTTCTCCACCTGGCAAACAATTCATCCTTGAAAGCCAAGTCAAAAGTTACTTCTTCTCTGAGGTCTACCAGAATGAGCGAGTCTCTCCTTGTGTAGACTCCCATGGCACTTTATTCCCAACTCTGTCCTAAGGGAGCTATTAAAACTTGGGAACATAAGTGAAGATATTTAGACAGTGATTTAGAAATTATTAATTCCTAAAAAGATTTTTTCACTGAAATCCCGGCCACTCTATACTTTCTCTTGACCAAACATGCACATATACTCACATACATAAATAAGATCCAGAAAAACATGGAAACAAAAAACCTCAACACAATCAAATAACTTAAGAAAATATTCTATTTATCCAAATGAACCAGACCTGATCTCATTTTGAAATACCTGATGGTGTCTTGACAACTTTTAAATGTCAAAGGAGTTTCAGGGAACAGCCAAAAATTTTAAGACTCTCATAAGTTTCCAAACTATAATTTCTAAATTATAAGAGTCTTTTCTTTTATACATGTGTAAAACTCTTAGAATTCAATGGGGGGGGGGGGGATAAACCTTCATTTCAAAAATTAACTTTGAAATTGGGAAATAAAAACATATGCTATTTCCAGGCACTGGTCATAATAATAGCTACCATTTGCTGAGAATCTAATGCCAGGACAACTCCAGGCACTCCCTGTAGAACTCTTCACTTAAATCTTGCAGCCATTCTATGAAGTAGGAGTTGTTACTCATGTTTTACAGATAAGAAAGCTGATCAAAAAGATTAAACCCAGCTAGACATCGCTGGACAAGGACTCAGATATAGACAATCTGACTCCTGAGGCTTTGCACGTATCCCATAAGCTAAAATATATTACCAAAAAGCTAGGCCAACTGAATGACTTCTGTAGAGTCAATAACAAAGACTTGCTCACACTGTCAAATCATAAGGGGGCTATCTTCTTTGATCAGGGAAGAGGGATATATATATATATGATTTATGTATATATATGATTTATATACCAATCTCCCAGAGTGCTAAATAAAGTTATCAAAATTATTTTTATTTCTCAGTAAAGGGAGGAACTACAAATTTTCCTTAGTGAGGGATACGTATACATATATCTATATATCAATATATAGATTTTTGAAAAATAATTTAATAATTTTTAATTTGACAGAATGGTAAACTCAAGTTAGATTGGTTCTAACAACAAAAGCATCTGTTCAGTTAAAATTTATATATAATAGCTCAAAAACAATAAGGGGGTGAAAAATCTTGTAGTTTGTGTAAGAACTATTGGCGAGAAATTAGATTTGGAAGGAAAGTATTAAAAATGTAACCAGGTTTTTATAAATCCAGTTCTATTTTCTTTACTTGTTCAGTCAAATCAGTGTTTCTTATCCCGATAAATAATTTAGATTTACATTTCCCTCGCACTACTGAACTCACCTCTCTGTCCAGTATTGGGTAGTCACAAAGAGTACTGTCCTTTAATAGTCTTCTGGTAACAAAAGAATTATATACCATACGAAGTACTTGAATTTAACTACTTAGTAAATACATATTTATTTGCATACAGTCTCTGTTCAGTAAGAATGAGGATCATTTTAAAATTTGGGGTTTTTCTGTTTATATTTCCTATCCATTTAAAAAGTCTTATATACACCATATGAATTTAAGGATAAAATATATTCCATGTGTCACAGCATCTATTTTTTGGTAAAAAGTATTATAGCAAAAAGGAAAGAAAAAAAAGAAAAAATTCATTTCATACTAATAACTTAGTAATTTTAAGATCACATGCTAATATAAAAGTCACACTAGAAAAAATTTGTTTAAAAAATTCCCCTGTTGCCAGCATTTGATATTTTTGTATATAACTCCCCTGGGAACTGTTTCTTGGTTTACAAGTTATCCAAAATGTGTTAGCAAATAAGCCATAGTTCTGCCAAAGATAATTTATTCAATATGACTTATACAAATCCATTTTAAATGGCAGACTTATCTTATCAAGAAGAAGCAACTCTCTAATTTATCTTCATTTATTCAATAAAGCCACCAAATCAAAACAAAACAGCTGTAGTGTAGCAGATGGAACAAACGGAGGTCAATCCATCAGAGTACTGTGTGTTAAGTGAATAGAGATGGTGGTGTCTTGAGAGATGCAACAAAGTGGATGGAGTGAAGTGATTGTGGCAGCTGACGGCTGCTGTTCTGATCTTCCTTAAGAAAAAACTTGCTGCCCACTAGAGACACTGGACTGTCTCCAGTTGTAGCACCTTCAGAAACCGCCCCAGCTTTCCAGCCCAGGCCATGCTGTAGTGCAGCCCCCTAGTCAACCACTGAACACAGTGGTGTATGAGGATCTTGTCATGTCTGCACCAAATGGAATTCCCCTAAGGCAATTTACTTCAGAGTGCCTGTTGGACCAGCTGAAGCACTGTCATATCTGCATCACAGTCTGGGATTCCCCGGACCCCATCTTGCTTCACTCAAACCCTCTGCCCGACACACACCTCTCCTTCCACAGGTGTCAGGCCTGAATTGTGGGTTACAGTGGATGCTGCCCTGCTTCTTTCCCAGGCATCCTCCCAGTGGACAGCGTTGCTTCACAGGTAGAATCAGTGGTACTTTGTGCCTAATGAGATGTGGATGGTGGAAGAGAAACAGGGCTCAAGGGTAACTCCTGGGATTCTGGCTGGAGCATCTGAAATGGACACACTCAAGGGGAACAATTTAGGGAGGGGACCCTGAGTTTATTTGGGGTCAGGCTAAGAATGAGGTACCTTATGGAAAATTCCTTTTAATCCAGTAACTTGTGGTATAAAGAACATAGTTTGGGACATAGATTAGAATTTTGTGAATTTCTTTGCGGCTCAAAAATATTCTCTGACGACCTTGAATACACTTCACTATGAAGCTCAGAGAGGTGGCTAATGTGGTATGTGAGCTTCAGCCTCACACATTAGAATACAGGCACCTAGGGGCAACCCCTTCTGGTCCCCTCCCACTGTGGGAGCTTTTCTCTCCTCTCAATACATCCTGCTTTCTCATTAAAAAAAATAAATATATAAAGACAACAGTCATTGTATTAGGGCCCACCCTAAAAACAAACAAACATAAAGAATATAGCCACCTATTAGTTGAAGAGTTTCCCAAAAGTGTCTCAAGTTTCACTTCCCAATCAGAAATGGGGATAATAGCCTCTACCTGGTAGGGTGGCTGTTATCCAGCACAGCAGTGAGATACAGAAAGGTACTTATGTATGTTCATTTTGTGTTCTTTTTCCTATCTCAGTTAACACATTTGTTAACCACAAGTCATATTAATGCCTTCATTAGATGGTAACAAAGGGTTTGATTAAAAAATATCCTAGAAGGCACTGTGTAACATATGGCTGGCATCAAAGAGCTTTAACAGTGTGTGGCATGCTGCAGTAGAAGGTGAACACGCAGTGAAAGGTAGCCCTCTACTTATGAGGTAGCTAATGCAGAGAGGGTAGATACTTCCAGTAGCATAGGCTGGAAGAAGAAAAATAACCCCTGACTATGGGAGTTCGAACAGGAGATCACATGTTCCAAGCACCACCCTGCTGCAGTCACCAACACCGGAAAGGGCTATCTAAAGAATGTAGTTGGCTGGGCTCGGTAGCTCAGCCTGTAATCTCAGCACTTTGGGAGGCTGAGGCGAGTGGATTGCCTGAGCCCATGAGTTCGAGACCAGACCAGGCAACATGGTGAGATCTTGTCTCTACATTAAATCAAATATTAGCCAGGCATGGCAGCATGCGCCTGTAGTTCTGGCTACTTGGAAGGCTGAGGTGGAAGAATCGCTGGAGTCCAGCACGTCGACGCTGGAGTGGCAGTGAGTGTGCCATTGCACTCCAGCCTGGGTGACAGAGTAAGACTCCAACTCAAAAAAAAGAAAAGAAAAGAAAATGGTCCATCACATCATAGATAATGCATGTTTGGAAGAAACTGCTTTAGTATATCTTTTTTTTATGGCATTAAAAAAAGCAATTCACTTTTGGTTGAAGGTGGATATTCCATATTCTTGTACCATTTTTCACTGCCTATTCTTGTCAGAAAGGCCACTGTGATTCATTTTCTGGAGTACTAGAATTTGTATGGCAACTAGTGAGAGAACAAAAATTCATTCCATAAGACCTACTTGATAGACAGTTACAGAAACCAAATCTGCTTGCTGATGTGGATACACATGGCTGATTGTTTTCGCTGCTCTTACACTATTTACCATATAGTACTCAGCCTTCCCAAAATATTGATTTAATATTTAGACCAAAAAAAAACAATTGCTTGATATGCCAAAGGGTCAAGTAATGCCTGAAGTTACTGCAGAAAACTTGCCAGCAAATTCCCTTGAAAAAAGAACTTTTTCCTACTTAAAAAAGTGATTCATTTGTCTCTTCACTGAGAATTTGAAAATTCATCTTTTTTCAGCTAATATAAAGTTACCATCAATTTCCTGAAAACACAAACACAATTCTGAAACACCAAAATTATGACAAAGAAATATTTCAAATCCACATTAATGTCAAGCTAAATGAAGAAAAATGTTCAGGATGCTCCAAATCATGATCATTTCTCTTCATCCAGCTCACATATACAGTAAGCAAAAGCAAAGTATTTATCAAGTCCATATGGACGCTTGGAAATGTTAGCAATTTTGTTTAAGACAAAAATAATTCAACTATGTCAGCATTTCAGGAATTTATAGCCAAAGACCACAGTCAAAACATGCCAAAAAATCTCATTCTAACCAGAAAGTATTTTCAAACTTTTCCAGAATGAACATTTTTATCTTAATGATCACAGATTCTGAAGAGTTTAATTGGACACTGGCACCTGGATGGAAACAGTGACCTAAAATCCTTGCCAAATTGGCAAATCATGGGGCTGGGGGACTTATTCTCCATTAGGTGTAAATGATCAGAGGCCGGGTGGCTGATGAATAATTAAACACAGTTGTGAGCTATGTGTTAAGATCTTCCTCATTTTTGTCCAGACCTATAATGCAGGTTAGTGATAACAGTCAAAGACTTCTCCCACAGTGTGGGTTATGCTATCTGAGGTAGAGATCAGTATGACTCCCTTAAGAGATGTCAACTATTTGTGCTCCCATTTTATAAATGAGAAATCTGAGACGTTTACAGTGAGGTGCATAGCCTGCCCGTGGTTTCATAGTATAGCTAGTAAGTGGCTGACCGAAACGGAAAACATATGCAGTTCAGGATCAAGACACTATGCTCCTAACTAATACCCTATGCTAGAATGAAAGATGCTCATAGAAGAAAGAAAAGCACTTCCATATGGACGCTTGCTAGGTCAGCACTCATGCTAGACTGACTGGTCCTGATTACCTGCAGCAGTCAACTAGCCATGTGATTTACTGAGTTTTGGTGAATCTCAGAATGTGGGTAAGTAAGAGAATAGTTCCAACAGCTACATCAGCAGCAAATCACAGGAACAGGCTTGACTAGATGGCATCAGTGAGGGAGAATATCTGGGTGCTGAGGCTATTCCAGATGAGGCCTGGTTTCCACTAACACAACGCGTGTAACATACATCATCACCAAAATTTATTGGTGACATGGTGCCTAAGATTATCTCTCCAGTTTTAAGCCAGTATGTTCTCTGAGAAGAAACCTAAGGATACCCAAGTTAGGAGACAGAAAATATGAGGAGAGGAATAAAATTTTATATATTAGAATCACAAGAAGTTGCACTGGCAGTGAAAGGAGATGTTGAAGCTCATGTATCCACACACCAGCTTGTTCATACAGGAGTGTAATCACAAATGCTCCCATTCACTCACTCACTCACCTACCTCAAGAGCCAGTTATTGTTTCACTAAGTCCTATTCTCAGAAATTCAAAGAAAACAGAAGAATTGCATGTGTTTACCAAATCATGCTGTTGTTTTTTTCCCAACTACATCATGATAGTCTATCTAACCACCCTACACATTAACAGTGCTAAATATTACAGGCATACCTCATTTTATTATGCTTTGCTTTACTGTGCTTCGCAGATATTGCATTGTTTACAAGTTGGAGGTTTGTGGCAATCCTGCATCAAGCAAGTCTGTTGGAGTCATTTTTCCACAGCATGTACTCACTTCATGTCTCATTATTATTATAGATGTTACTGTGATCTTTGATCAGTAAACTTTGATGTTACTATTATAAATGTTTTGGAGGTGCCATGAGCCTTACCCACATAAGATAGAGAACTTAATAGATAAATGTTGTGTGCTCCACCAATGGGTTGTTTCCCCATCTCTCTCTTTCTCCTTAGGACTCCCTATTCCCTGATAAACAGTATTGAAATCAGGTCAATTAATAACCCTACATTGGTCTCAAAGTGCTCAAGTGAAAGAGTCATACGTCTCTCCCTTTAAACTAAAGCTAGAAATGATAATGCTTAGTGAGAAAGGCATAACAAAAGCTAAGACAGGCCAAAAGCTAAGCCTCTTGTGCCAAACAGATGGCCAAGTTGTGAATGCAAAGAAAAAGTTCTTGAAGGAAATTCAAAGTGCTTGCTACTCCAGAGACCATTCAGATGATAAGAAAGTGAAACAGTCTTATTGCTAATATGGAAAAGTTTTAGTGGTCTGGAGAGCAGAACAAACCAGCCACAATACTCTCTTAAGTCAAAACCCAATTTGGAGTAAACTCTCTTCAGTTTTCTGAAGGCTGAGAGAGGTAAGGAAGCTGCAGAAGAAAAGTTGGAAGCCAGCAGAGGTTGTTTCATGAGGTTGCAGGAGAGAAGTTGTCTCTGTGCAAGGTGAAGCAGCACATGCTGATGTAGTAGCTAAAGAAAGTTACTCAGAAGATCTAGCTAAGATGATTGATGAAGGTAACTAAACCAAACAACAAATTTTCAATGTGTACTCCTGATGAAGATGGTATAACATTGTTGAAATGACAACAAAGGATATGGAAGGTTTCATAAACTTAGTTGAAAAAGAAGTGGCAAGATTTAAGAAAAGTGAATCCAATTTTGAAAGAAGTTCTACTGCAAAAGGCTATCAAACAGCATCACATGTTACAGAAAAATCTTTCATGAAAGGCAGAGTCCATTGGCGTTGCAAACTTTATTGTCTTATTTTAGGAAATTTCCACAGCTACCCTAACCTTTAGCAACCTCTACCCACCCTGATCAGCCAGCAGCCCTCCACGTGGAGGCAAGACTTTCTACTAGCAAAAGATTTGCTGAATGGTTGTTATGCTTATTATGATTATTCAGATGATTACTAGTATTTTTAAATTAAGACACATACTTTTTATTGAACAGCTTTCTACTGGAAGAAGATGTCATCTAGGACTTTCTTAGCTAGAAAGATGTCAAAGCCTGGCTTCAAAGTTTCCAAAGACAGACTGACTCTCTTGATAGGGGGTAATGCAGCTAATGACTTTAAATGTAGCAAATGAGCATTTACAATTCCAAAAATCCTAGGGTCTTAAATCTACTTTGCTGGTCTCTATAAATGAAACAACCAAGTCTGAATGATAGTATATGTGTTTACAATATGGTACACTGAATATTTTAAGCCCACTGTTGAGACCTACTGCTCCGAGGTCTCATTATTATTGTATACTTTTGAAATTATCCTTTCAAAATATCACTGCTCATTGACAATACACGTGGTCACCCAAGAGCTCTGACAGAGATGTACAAAAAGATTAATGTTGTTTTCACACCTAATAACACAGTATCCATCCTACAGCCCACAGATCAAGCAGTAAATCAACTTTCAAGACTTATTATTAAAGAAACACATCTCATAAGGCTATAGCTACCACAGATAAATTCATTTCATGAATCTTAGCAAAGTAAATTGAAAACCTCTGGAAAGAGTTTACCATTGTAAAGATGCCATTAAGAACATTCATGTTTCATGGGAGGAGGTCAAAACAACATTAATAGGAGTTTGGAAGAAGTTGATTCCAACCCTCATGAATAACATTGAGGGGTTCAAGACTTCAGTAGGGAAAGTAATTGCAGATGTAGTGGAAATAGCATGAGAACTAGAATTAGAAGTGGAGTCTGAAGATGTGACTGAATTGCTACAATCTCATGAAAGAAATGAATGGATGAGGAGTTACTTCTCATGGAGGACCAAAGAAAGTAATTTCTGAGGACGGAGTGTACTCCTGATGAAGGTGGTATGAACGTTGTTGAAATGACAACAAAGGATTTGGAATGTTTCATAAACTTAGTTGAAAAAGAAGTGGCAAGATTTGAGAAAAGTGAATCCAATTTTGAGAGAAGGCTATCTACTTTGCTATTCTACTGCAAAAGGTTATCAAACAGCATCATATTTCCTCTCCTCATAAAAGGAAGAGTCCATTGGTGTGGCAAACTTTATTGTCTTATTTTAAGAAATTGCCACAGCTACCCTAACCTTTAGCAGCCTCTACCCACCCTGATCAGCCAGCAGCACTTCATATGGAGACAAGACTTTCCACTAGCAAAAAGATTTGCTGAGTGATTGTTATGCTTATTATGATTATTCAAATGATTATTAGCATTTTTAAATTAAGGTACATACTTTTTATATACACAATGCTACGTACACTTAATAGATTACAGTATAATATAAACATAACTTTTATATGCACTGAGAAACCAAAAAAATATTGGTGTGACTTGCTTTACTGCAATATTTGCTTTGTTGCAGTGGTCTGGAATCAGACCTGCAGTATTTCTGAGGCACGCCTGTACTTAGATAAGAAGTTGTTAATTGATATTATTCAAGTTTGAAGCTATGTAAATATAAATCTAGTATGTAAAGATTATACTGTATAAAAAGGAATTCACTTTTTAACATAACTTTGATATAAATCTTTTTGTAATTCTGGAGTTTGAAAAACATTTTTAACCAAACCTGTTAGAGCCCGAATGCTTATGAATTAAGTCATCTCCAAAAGAATTAAATATATAAAATGCAATCAAAAATGAGAATTTGACCTATATATCATTTGTTACTGTTCCGTAGAACATTCCATTTTTCTATCAGCAAAATTCAACTGGATTTTATAAGGAGAAGAGCAAAACTAACTTTTATCATCATTTAAAGGCAAATGTTAATATTAGTGAGACAAAGTTATACAGCTCTGTAAGATTAGCATCTGTGCTTACTTTTTAACTAGTTGCTTACATTTCTCAGGCAACTTCTTCATGTTTCCCCAATATTAACCATACACACATTCCTTTTCTTCCTGGACTCAAAAGTCTTCCAAGTTCTAGGAGGAAAAAGTTTCATTTTACATAACAACAGTCTAAAGATCAGAACTTCCCTGGGGTAAACTTGTTTCTTTGTACACAGATCAAAAGATATTTCCCATCAATTGAGTTATTCAACCTTAAGAAGCAACTGCAGAATATTTCATGGTCATAGATGTATATGTTAAAGATGATCACACACATAAAAGTGTGGAGGTCAATTTCAGTCTCCAGTGAAAATGTGACCAGTTGATCTCTTTTCAGTGTATAGCTAATAGACACAGAATGAACAGGGCTGAACAGCTGTCTCCTATTTGTACACAACATGTAATAACATTAGCTGCTGAAATCACAAAGACAACTATCACAGTGCTCAAAAATATACATGTAGCATTTCAGTATACAAGGTCAGTGCCAGAGTTCTATTTTAGAAGCTCTAAACACTGTGAAAAGGATGGGCTACCCAGCTGAATGAAACACAGGTGCAAATTCCACCAGATCTACAAGTTGCGTAAGTATATGAAGTTCTATAACTTCTCTGAGCCCGTTTCCATGTTTCATATGAGATGCTCATTGAATTGTTATTCAGAAGAATGAGATGAATTATAAAACACATATAATCCAATGCCTAAGTAGGTGTTCAATAAAGTATAGTTATTATTATTATTATTGAAATGGATTAAATGATGGAATCCAGTGTGACTCTTTTTATCTGGATGAAAATAGACATGTTGCAGTCAAAGATGGCTGCACCCAGGGGAGTTGAGCAAAGGTTTCAGAGAGTCATGCCAACCATGGCTGAGGAAGATTTGGGGAGATGGCGGCTGCTGAGAGAAGCAGAGCATAAGGCTCAGGATAGAAAATCATACACCCAATAATATTAACAGGAAAAACTTAACAATTTTCGATGCCATAACCAGAAAAATTAACCAGCCTCTAGAATCAGAAAAGAATCTACTTGAACATGGATCAACATATGTTAGACTTAATGCTGCTCTCTGTGGCCTACTAGCAAACAGTCTTTGTTGACACGTCTTGAATGCGACACAAGCTCATGTAGCTGTTGGTTTACCAATGGCCATGATCCCATTTTTGACAGCAAATGTTTACAAAAGTTTATAAGTTTTCCTTTGAATACAGGTGATTTAAATTGTGAAATCTGTACGATAACATGGGGTGGATTGGTTGATCTTGTTTTTAGTGGTCTATATCCTGTTTTCTTAGGTACACCTGTAAATGGTGGCTTGGTAGCCAGGTGGGAATCAACTCTGCTACCAGAGAAAGGAAACATCTTAAATTATTGGAATAGAATTTCTAAGCCTGTCTTTAGAAAGATGTTATTTCCCGCTTTGCTCCAGACTGCTGTTTGCAGCATCCTTTGGATCTAGAGTAGGGCTGTTATAAAGGCCCTTCAATTACTCAAACAGGGCCTAGAAATTAACTGATTTTAAACAAATATGTACACAAAGATAAAATGGTACAAATAAAAGAAAATAGACATGATTATCTGATCTCATTTTTAATTCTTCCCATTCAAGGTTGCAAAGACTTGATTTTAATGGGAAGGGAAAGGTTAGCCAGATGACTGAATTCTCAGTCTAATTAAAATTATGTTACCTCGTGGATACAAGAAAGATAATAGATAGTTTTAATACATAAATTTTATAAGTAAAACGGCATTAACAATCAACATTAAAGCTGATCTTGACATTCTCCAATTGTAAAGGATACTTTATAAAATGTGCAACCATTTCCCACAAAGGTGTTAAGAAACATGAATCAAAAGAATACTAAGGTAAGTTTTTAAGAACTTACTCCATCACAAAAACAAAACAATACTGCCTTTTCCATGAAAACATTATTTTAAAAAACCAACAGCCTATAAGAGATCTCCCTCAGACAGTTTCACATTTGTGGTATTAAAACTAGCAATTCACGTTCTCTAACAAGTCTGAAATGGCCAGGAAGACATCTTGGATTAGACAAGGATCCACTGGTTCACAGTCTGAAAAATTCAGGAGGGCTTGTGAACCATGTGGATTTATATAGGCAAAATAAACAAACACACATGCTGCTTAATCACAAAATTAGCAACTTTTGCTTTTGGATGGGATATGTTGCCTCTAGTGGCAACTAGAGTTTCCACATTGTTACTCTGCCCTCTTAAAAGACTGACAGGTAAAGGAGATAATAACTTCACAAACTAGGAAGGACATTAGATGATTCATGCTTTAAAGACTAGAGTCAAGACAGAGGTAGAGAGATAATTTGATGCTTTAAAATGTTTACTTTTGGGCAGCGCCTGGAGTTGGGGATTGCAGTAGGGCAGGGATACTCAGGAAGTGGAGACTCACAGATGGAAGGAATAGGCTCCACAAAACCTCATTGCTCTCCTATGCATTTAAGGAATCTGCTGCAGGCCAGGTATGATGACTCACACATATAGTCGTGGCACTTTGGGAGACCAAGGCAGGAGGATTGCATGAGCCCAGGAGTCCAAGACCAGCCTAGGCAACATAACGAGAACTCATCTCCACAAGGCATAAAAATAAAAATAAATTAGCCAGGTGTGGTGGCACCTGACTGTAGAGCCCCCGCTATTCAGAAAGTTGAGGCAGAAGAACTGCCTGAACCCAGGAGGCAGAGACTGTGGTGAGCTGTGATCCGGCCACTGCATTCCAATCTGGGCAACAGAATGAGACTCCGCCTCAAAAAAAAAAAAGAGTCTACCACAAATGTACACATCTTGTGTGGTTGATGTTTGTAAGAGGATATTCCAAAAGGAAAGGTTGTGTCCCTTGCCAGTAATGCATAAAAACAGGCACAGAACAGTAAACTAAGCCATACATGTAGGAATGACTAAATTAAATTCTCCCAAAATCCATTCCCACGAAGTTCCTATAGAGACACAAGATTCCCATTGCAAAGGGGAGGTAAGCGTTATTTGTATTTGTAAGGAAGTTAGAGTGCCTCAGTTTATACCTGCATCAGGCAGGTATCTGAGATCAGGTGAGACAATGGGCAGTCAAGGAAGGGAATAGATACAAGGATAGGCGATGAGAGCCTCAGAGACTCTGTTTTCATCTCTTGAACTTCTTTCTCGTCCAGACCCAGGTCCATCGCCTGCCTCACTAGGATAAAGGCAGCCATGGCTTTGGGTGGATGTGTTCTGAAGACTGCCAGTCTGTAAGTTAAAGCCTACATATTCTGGGAGTGACCAACACAACCCGCTCCTATGACAACTAGCTCAGGGGCTGTTGAAGGGGCAAGCAGGGATAAGCATCAATAGCCACTGGGGCAGAATTAAAGGCTAGTAATAGAGAGAAGTGGCTAGGAGGATAAATAACATTCCTTGTAACTCCAAGGAATCCTGTGCATGGCTCTGGGATGGCATAGATCATACCTTTTATTGTTCTAGTACTGAAAGTTGACCTAGGTGTTCATTGGGATGGGTGGGAGAAAGCAATCAGAGAAAGGGTCAGATCAATTCTAACCAGTACTTAAGTAATTGTGTATTTGCAAAAACACACACACACGCAGACACAGTTCTTTCATCCAATGAGCCATTGAGTTTCTATGAGAATAATGACATCCTCCTTTACAAATAGCCATGAGATTATATGACTACAGATTATGGAACTATGAAGAAATGAAGTTCCTAGATTATGTAATATCTAAGAATCATGGATGCACTTATTTTCTTTCAACCTATGATATAATTCTCACTGGAAAACACGCATAAGTTATGATGTGTTTGCACATGTAGCATTTCAAAACTGGCTAGCAGAAGTACAGATCAGCTGTTACATAAGGCATTCTTCCATACATGAAATTCAATTACTAAAGGAACATTAGCTTGGCTACTCAAAATCTTAAAATCACATAAAATTTCACAAACTAGAGTCATATTAACACCAACTGTTTCCATCTTACTTGGTTTTAACTCATTAACAAGTTTCTTTTTGTTTGTTTCAAGAATCGAATTTAATTTTGCTACACACTCCCAAAGATGCTGAGGATCACGAAATTGTGAGTCTAATTACACATTAGCAACCCATAAGCCCAGCCATAAATTGGACCGCATCACAATTCAGACCATGCCACTTCTTACACTTTTTCTAAGCTGTCATTTCTTTCTGTGGGTACAACTTCCTACTAATTCAATCTTGAATGCCCTCAACTTTACACATTCTCTAGCTTATTATGACTCCCAGCCCCAACCCTCTCTCTAGCTTTTCTGATGGCTTCAATTCTCCCTGTGTCATCACAACCCTCAGCTGAACATTTCACTTTTTTATCAAACACCCTGAAATCCCTACTCTTCAGATTTTCTGTCATATCCATATACCACCCCTCTATCTGTTTTCTTGACTTCTGAATAACCAAAGAACTAGAAAAAAACGCATAAAACTGTCCTAAGAAATTCAACTACAAAATCATACCACACATCCTCAGCTGGATACTCTGTGAACTTGGCAAGTTTTTAATTTCTCTTTGTTGCATTTTCTATAAGCAGCTGTTCTGAACTCTCTCCAATCTACTCAAGTCTCCAGTCATTCTTTTATTCTCCCAGGAGATGACTTTATGCCCCAAAAGACTGAGACATGTAAGGGAATTTACACTTAAATTTTCTCATTTATTTCAAATCCATTATTTTTACTCATCTCTCCTTCTTCTTGCCAAACTCAGGAAAATATGTTCAAACTAGTTTTTAATAAACATTAATTGAGGATCTGCTACAAGTCAAGCATTCTATGGCCTTAGTCATTAAGTTTATAACCACACCTAGCAGAACCTGATGAGGACTTTACACACAGAATTTTTTATTTTTTTATTATTTTATTTTATTTTTATTTTTTTGAGTTGGAATGTCACTCTGCCACCCAGGCTTGAGTGCAGTGGCATGCAAAAGGTTACTGCAGCCTCAACCTGCTGGGTTTAGGCGATCCTTCTGCCTTAGCCTCCCAAGTAACTGGATCTACAGGCGCACACCACTACACCTGGTTAATTTTTTAATTTACTGTCGAGACAAGGTCTCCCCAGGTTGCTCAGGCTGGTCTCAAACCTCTAGGCTTAGACAATCCTCTGGCCTCCACTTCCCAAAGTGCTGGGATCACAGGCATGAGCCACCGTGCTTGGCAAGAAACCAGAAATTGAAATAAGTTGTTTCTTTAGGATGAGCAAAACGTCACTGGAAGGACTCACAGGATGATGTCAATAACCTAAAAGTAGTTAATCTCAGCCCCAACATCTGTTATCTTAAATCTACCCCTGCAATGGGTAGCTCCAGGCTAAGCTCTACCCTTCAATGTCCTCTGGTGACAATTTCTTCTCTACACTTGCTCATCCTAGAAGCTCACTTAAGTGACCACTGTTCACTTAACAAAACTACATAATGAAATTAAACTCATTTCACCTCAACCCACTGATGCATCAAGCAACTACCCCATTTATTACCATTTTCTTCACCAGCAGGCATCCTTAAATATCAGCAGTTGCTGCCTCTTCTTTTTCTGATCATTATCTTCTAGATTCTGCTACTTCTAAAATTGCTCTCTTAAAGTTCACTAATGTGACCATGACCTAATTTTACTTTCCTGCATATAATGCTTTCTACAATGGAGGTATATTTTTTGATTTTAAAAATACATGTTCTTAGAAAGAATTCAAATGTTTTATTACTTAATTCACGTGATTGTTGAGAACACTGTAAAGTGATAAGTATTAGACCTCCAAAACTTATTAAACAGTAAACAAACCCATTTCAATAAAATCAAGACCCTCTAATTAATAGATTTTAGGAGAAAAAGAAATCAATAAACACCATTTATTCTCTTCTAGAATAAGGTCCAACATAGATCATAGGACTAAGGAAAGCTAGGGTTTCATTTCCTAAGGGAATGTAATGGACAGGACCACCCCAGTGCAGGCATCTTTTCAGCAGTGCATCAGTTCCAAATGCTGAAGAATCCAGGTATGATTGCTCACAGAAACCGGATGGATTCACTGCTTCCTTTAGTTATGAGCACTTTTCTTGCCATTTGTCTATAAAACTCCACCAAGTGCTGAATTTTCAAAGCTCTGGATGTGAATGGGATCATGAAGAAAAATAGGAAAAGAATGAAATTCTAATGCTTATTACTGTCAAGTAAATATTTCAGAATCCCCACGGAGCATACTTAACAACTATATTGTTAGTAACGGAAATATTTTTCCTAACTTGGCTGTAGGCATAAACCATGACGTTAAGGAGAGTACAAGTTGACAGGAACAATCATATGGCTGGGTCCTTTCCCATGTGATCAATCATCAATGCTCCTTAACCTGGCAAGAACCACATTATAGCTGCCAATAGTCTGAGAATCGTAAACCACTTGGATGACATCCAGGTAAAGGAGCTCAGGGCTTCTGCTCTACTCACACAATGAAATTCTTTTCCCTAAACTGCTAAAATCATCGTTTTCTAGACTTCCTCTTTCTTTTTGCATCTCCCCATAGTGTGTATTTTTCTTTTTGTTGACAACAGTCTAATGTGCCTGGAAACTGCTTCAAGTGCCTGTGTTCCACTCGGGATCATTTTAGTACTTTTGCAGATGGCTTGGAGCTTTTTTTTTCTCAAAATGAGCCATGAACTCTAAATCATTTTGCCATATTTCCACACTGATATATAAAATACACTTGAGATGACTACAGTCATTTTTTTCACTAGACAACGGAGTTGTTAATTAACCTGGGAAAGAATCCTAACTCAATTTTCCATGGCATAATGATTATCTCAATTACCAGGATACCCATCTTAGCTCAGGTTCCCCTCCAAAAAAAGACCTTGAAACTAGGTCTTCTAGTTTGGATTACTTGGGATAGTTGGGGAGGTGATTCTGGGGAGCATACATTAGGGAGTAAGGAAAATATGACTGAGGAGAGAGAAAAACCATAAAAGGGAGTGGTATGGAGTGGTCAGTTGTGGTGGCTCAATCCTCCTGGGTATTCTGAAAAGAACTAAATAATGTGCCTCAGAATCATTCTATATCAGGGAGGGACCTGGGCATTTGTTTTCTGACTCCAGTCCTTCACTAGGCAAGGGCTGCCCCAGAAGAATTCAATCATCAGAATCATCACTGGCTCTTCTAGGCTGCTGTGCACCAGGCAGTACACTCCCATGGGGCTGACAAAGTGTTCAGGTAGGGAAGCAGACATGTGGCCCTTGAGATGGGAAGCTGTTGGTGTGCATGTGCAATGTCTACTGCAGGTGAACTCACAGGTAGGCCAAGAGCATATCAACAGCATCTGCTACAGCAGCCAACCCCTCATTTCCTTGCTTTCATCAAGTTACCATGTCCTGCTGATTCATCTTCCAATAACTCTCTTGGATTCCCCATTATCAAACATGATCTACTACATTCATCTTCCAATCTTTAAGCCCTTCCTATTAATATCTCCTGTGACCACTCCCAACCTCAGGCCTTCTGCTGTCTACAAGATGGATGAGTTCTCATGGGGTCATTGGCCCTCACTGAATTGCCCTACTTGTCCAACCTTCTAATACTTCCACCAACTTTTCTGATACTTTCTCTTTCAAAAAACAGCTTCCTCTCTTCCTATAACACACAATGATCTTTCCCAGTTTTAAATTTTCCCCATAGAGAATACCCCACTCCTTTGGCACTAGAACCTACCAATACTAACACCCAAGGAATATTTTTCTTAGCTGTGGTTTGCACCCTTCTCCTTCTCCCCTGAGCTACTCTAGTCTTGATGGCAAACAATGCTATTTTTAAAGATTTGTTTAAAGTGAGTAGACAAGAGTCCACAACCAAGCTTTATGTTTCCAAAGTGCAGAAGCTGAGGTCAATGTTTCTTCTTAAATTCCTCCAACACTCACTGTAGTGCCCACTAACCAAAGACCAACAGAAACACATCTGTAGTAAATAAACTGAGCTTTCGATAGCTTACTAGGGCAAGAAACAGTACACCAAAAGAATGGGGAATTTTAAGAAGAAACTGGTAGACGCTTAGTATACAATTTGTGTTTGTTTTAGGTGATTCCAAGAAAAGTTTAAGAAAGCAGAGGCCAGATCTGAAATGCAGCTGAGAGAAATTAGGGGCAATTCATTTATTGTCTTGGCAAATTTAATCTAGAAGGCAGAGAATTAAACCTCAGTTGGAGTCATCATTGGTAAAGCAGAAGCAATCACTCATGCCAGTCATAAGTGGAGTCTAATTACTTTCGTGGTTGAAGAGTGTCCTTGTCTCAATCTTGTTTCAGATATACTCAAAAAGTAGTCTTGTCTGATTATTTACGTTTTGCAAGAGATATTTATGTTCAGTTGGGAACACTGTGGCCTAGCTGTCAGCTGCCAGGACCATTTTTCATTTTCTCAAAAGTTATTCAAAGGATACCAGAATAACTTAAATCATTGTTGAATTAATTTCAGATTTATTCTAAACCTAATGATAATGTAAACTTTAACTCATAACGTATCATTCTAACTTTCTGGCAGGCACTGCACACATGGCGGGGAATAAGACATATTGTTTGACATAGACCCATGAGCTTGAAGTCCAGAAGAAAAGCTGATGCAATACAACAAGTATGAAAAGTGCTCAAATTTAAGTATGCATACAGCAATGAGTTAGTGCAGGAAATAGAATATTAAAGTCCATCTGGAGATATGGTGAAGCTTTCAGGAGATACACCACCTGAGATGAATGTGGAAGGATGACTAGGAGTGGACCAGTTAAAAAAAGGAGGGTGGAGGATACCTTCTGTAAAAGCCACAACCTAGTAAGGGTGTGATCTGGCACAATATATCAGAGAACAAAACCTAAATCAATGTTGCTGGAAAAAACTTTACACAAAGCACTCAAAAATATTTTCAGTATATTTTTAAGTACCAGGTGCTATTTCAACACCTCTGAAGTTGCACAGTGCAGAAGGTGGCTTTTGTTCTCAGTTAAGTAAACTGAGCATTAAAGAGAAAGTAAATTATACCAAAATGTAATACTTTATTCATGGAACTCACTCTAAACATGAGACAGAATAGAAATGGAATGCAAGTCAATTTAAAATAATATATTTAATTTATATGTCCTTCCCTTGAATATAAGGTATTGGAAAAAGTTCAGAAACTTTACTTACTAAAATAGGAAACCAGAACCTAATATGGAAACAAAGTCAAACAACTTACTTGATCTTCTTTCTGTTATGTCAAGAAAACTCAGGAATTCAATAACTATTGTATAATATTATCACTAATTCTCATGCCTTGCCAAACGTGCGCGTGCACACACACACACACACACACACACACACACACACACACACACACACAAAACTTCCATGCTATTAATATTAAAGACCTAATCTTTAGATAATTTACTTTGGAAATCCAGGGCTCAAATGTTATTACATACATACTTTTCTACAGTCCTTCAAAAATTAACACATTATTACTATTTAAGGTTCATTATTTTCTTTTTGGCTTGAAATAAAAATTATTCATCCATAGATTACTTGTAAATAAGTAGTAATGGTGGAAAACAGTTTGGGTAACACAATTAGAGAAAAATAAAAGCAATCTTAAACATCTAAGTAAAAAAATACTAACCATTTAAATGTCTATTTCATTAGAAAAAAAGATGAACAACTGCTGTGGTCTGAATGTTTGTATCCTTCCAAGATTTATATGTTGAAACCTGTCCCTCAAGGTGATGGAATTAAGAAGTGGAGCCTTGGCAGTTTTTCTTTTTTGAGAAATGTGCCCATGACAGGTCTTTCTGCCAAATCTTTCTTTTCCTTCTCTTCTTCTCATGAATAAACTCTGCTTTAAAGCTTAAAAAAAAAGGAAGAAAGGAAAAGAAAAAAGAGGCTGAGTCTTTGGAACATTAGGTCATGAGGGCTCCACTCTGATGAATGGAATTAGAGTCCTTATTCAAGGAACATGAAGGGAGTTATTTGTCCCTTCCACCATGTAAACATATAGAAAGAGTCATCTATGAGGAATAGGTTCTTAACAGACACCAAATCTGCAAGCATCTTGACCTTGGACTTCCCAGCCTCCAGAACTGTGAGCAATAAATTTCTATTGTTTATTTTTATCAACTACCCAGTCTGACACACTGTTATGGTAGCCCAAATAAACTGAGTCAACAATCTAGGGAACTAGGGAAAGAAGATGAATATACTAACAACAGGTAAGGACAAACTATCCACAGAGGGTCATAAACAAGTGTTCCATACACAGATGAAAATGCTCTACTTTTCTATTAAGAAAGTGCTTATGACAATATAATTTTTTTTCACTATTTAGATTGGCTGAGAATGGGAAAGCACTATGTTGTTTCCTTTTCCAGAAAGCAGTCTTCATGTAATAGGGGTTCAACAGTAATTGGAAGGATAAGGTGACAATCCTAAAAAAAATTCAAATTATTCATATCCTGTGGACTGAAAATTCTACTTGTTAGAATTTATGCAACATAAAAACATATGGAGACAAATTCTAAATTCACTGTAGACAAAAAATAACCCAATGTCCATTAAAACAGATTTGTTAAAATACATATTATACAGCCATATCCCACATATACACAAAATGTCATTTTACACAGCTACAAAAATAATGGCATTATTATTTATGTGCTTATATGGAAGACATCCTCTGGTTATTTTTAAGAGGAACAATCCAGTTGCAGAACTGTGTGTGTAGAATAAGTCCATTTTTATAAATTAATAATACATAACTATTTGCATAGACTAAACAGCTAAAAACACACACATTATGTATTCTCATTTTATTTTTATTTTAGCCAGGACTCATTTTGTTTTAAGAGTAGCTTCTGGCAACAAGATGTAAAGTGAATATAACTCCTCATTCCTGAAATTTCTCCAATGTCTTTTGATTAAAATGTCTGCTAGTACCAAAGTTGCATAAACATGTAATAATAAGGCACAAGCCATACTTTAATAACACAGAAAAGACTGTGGAATAAATGAAGATGCCACTTCATTTTTATTTATTTTATTTAGCTAGTGAGAATGTCACATGGTAGCTCAGTATTGTTTGCAACTGCAAAAGGCCTTCATGAAAATAAGTTAATTGCTACTGACAGACTTGATATATGTCACTGAATTCTGTCTAGTTATGCCATGACTGACAGAGTAGAAGAAAACCAGGAAAAGGCCACAGATGATTTTGGAAATAATCAAAATTTGGTGTCTATCTCCAGGCCAAGATATGCACTTACAGCACTTACTGTGGTGTTCAAATATGATCAGAAACCTTAGAAACTGTCACAGTTATCACAACTACACATTCCAACCAAGAGGAATGGAAGACACAGGCAACAAGACCCAGGAGGACAACAGGCCTGCCAGCCCTGAAGCTACAGGAATAAAGTAAAACATTGGGTGAAACACTCATGGGGGAAAAAAGCAAACAGTTGAACTTGCACAATTAGCTATATAATTCAAAATTGACTGCAAGCTGGCTTTTAAAATGTGTATAGGTCAATCAACCTACCAAGTTTTATCATTTTCACTGAAATTCTATCATTCACCTATTTTGTTACAGACGTGTGCTTCCTTCGGTAGAGCACAGATACTGCATGTCCTGATGCTGATGCTGCAAAAAGGAAGCCAGTTTGATGATACATCAGGCTGCATGAAATGTTCTAACAGGAATCCAGTGCTATTCAGATAGCAGACTCCTGATAATAGCTCACTCCTCCAGTTCAGCATTTCTCAACCTCAAACTACTGACATTTTATGCCAGAGGATTATTTGCTGTAGGGGGTTGTCCTGTGTAGGGTAGGATGTTGAGAAGCATCCCTGGCTTCTATCCACTAGGTGCCAGTAGCACCCTCTCCAGGAATTGCCAAATGATCCTGCGGGATAAAATCACCCCAGATTGAGAACGACCATTCCAGACAAAAGTAGATGTATCCCAGCAAAGTCATTCACAGATCTCAAGAAAGATAAAAGGAAAGGAAGATACCGTGAAAGCATAAGAATGATAAAAATAAATCTAGGTTGGAATTTTTTAAAAGACAGACATCCAGCAAGCTTTTAAAACCCAGGTCAGGAGCTAGTCATGATTGCCTTTCTTCTTGAAGATACTTAAGAAATGTATTTTAAGTCTGGGTTTTCTTAAGTGAATGTATTGGTCAATCTAGTTTTTTCATCATCAAGCACTCGTCATTAGTACCTCTGTGTATGTTTATCATAGAGTGAAGGAAAATACCGTATCTTGAACTTTGAACTCAAGGTTTGTATCCTAACTCTATCACTTAAAAGTCCAAGACCTTCAAAAAGTTCTATCATCTCATCGCATCAGTCATAAACATATATAGTGGGGAGAACAACACTTATGTGGGGTACTGTAAAGATTAAAAGAGATAACACAGGCTCTATTACAAAATTTATTACAAAACAAGAAAATAATATTTTCTGTCTTCCTCCTCATACAGTGTAACAGAGAAAGGATCCTGGGATGACATTTCCCTCACTATAGGCAAGAGGAGGAAAAAACATCTGTTCCAGAAACAGGAAGACTAAGGAAGAAGGAGCCCTCCCAACAAGGGAGACAGCAGCATTCACAGTGGCAGGAAAGCTAAGAAAAAAATCAAGACTTGGTCAGGTATAACTGTGGTATATTTTACTGTTTAATTTAGCCATTTTCTCTCTTTTTTAAAAAGTTTAACAAAACTTTTGATTGTTTCTTAAGAGATTTCACAGTGCCTTTAAACTTATATATTAAGGAGTATTACATTATCTTTGCATATAATGCACTAATATGCTGATGAAAGTGCTGTGTCCAGTATCTGTGACTATTTTTTAAAATATAGACTTTATTTTTTAGAGAAGTTTCTAGTTCACAGCAAAACTGAGTAGAAAGTACTGTGAGCTCCCACATCCCCTCCCTACAGATGCGAACAGGCTCCCCCACTGTCAGCATCACAGCAGCTATGTTCTATGGGCTTTGATAAATGAGAATGACATATATCCACAATTTTAAATCAAACAGAATAATTTCATTGCCATGACAATCCTCTGTGCTCTGTCTATTCATCCCTCTCCCTAAGTCCCTGATAACTACTGATCTTTTCACTGCCTCCATAGTTTTGCTTTTTCTAGAATGTCATCTAGTTGAAATCATAAAGTATGTGGCCTTTTCAGATTGGCTTCTTTCACTTAGTAGTATGCACTTAAGAATCCTCCTTGAGTTTTAATGGCTTGGCAGTTCATTTCTTTTTAGCACTGAATGATATTCCATTGTGGGATGTACCACATTTATCTATTCACCTATTGAAGGATATCTTGGTTATTTCCAAGTTTGGGTGATTCCATATAAAGCCGCTATAAGCATCTATGTGCAGGTTTTTGTGGGAGCATAAGTTTTTAACGCCCTTGGGTAAATACCAAGGAGTCTGATTGCTAGATCGTATGGTAAGAGTAAGTTTGCAAGTTTTGTAAGAAATTTTTCTTTTGTAAGAAACTACATGTTTTCCAAAGTGGTTGTACCATTTTGCATTCCCACCAACAATGAATGAGAGTTCCTATTGCTCCACATCTTCACCAGCATTTGGTGTTACCAGTATTTTGGATTTCAGCCATTCTAATAGATATGTAGTAGTATTTTATTGTTGTTACTCACAATTCTCTAAAACTATATAATGTTGGGTCACTTTTCATATACTTATTTGCTATCTGTATATCTTCTTTGGTGAGGTGTCTGTTAAGATCTTTAACACATTTTTCAATCAGGTTATTTGTTTTCTTATTGTTAAGTTCTAAAAGTTCTTTGTATGTTTTGGGTAACAGTCCTTCATCAGATGTGTCTTTGGCAAATATTTTCTCCCAGTCTCTGGCTTGTCTCCTCTTCCTGTTGTTGCTTTCACTTTTTAAATTATTTTCTCACCTCTCTACTCCACTCCCAATTTGTTTCTTTACTAAGTTAATGGAAAATGTCTTTTAAAAAAACTACCAGATAGATATTTTTGCTTATTTGAAGTTTGAGAAGATAACTGAAAAACTGATACTATCTTCCTCTCTGGCCCTGGTACAGGAGAAAGAGAAAAAGATGGGAAAGAACAGCTAGCCTGCTACAGCAGTTACAAGATGAGCTAATACGCCAATACTTGGAGACTTCAAAAGAGGAGGAAGGGGAACCAGCCAGAGATCAAGAAATGAATCCAAGCTCAGGTCCTCAGTTTTGATAATGAGTCACCAAGAATGAACTTTCTTATCTGTAAATGGTATGTGTATGTTGTGTGTATGTGTGTAAGAACACACATATTCAGAAAAAAATCTCATATGTGCATGTTTGGCACTATCTACAACAAATAAGGTTATTTTTGTAGGAAGAGATACATCGACAAAATGAACACTTAAAATATACACTCAATTTTAAAAGTCCTTTATAAAATTGCTTAAGTATACTAGAAGTTCCAAGGACTAGAAATGGCTCAGGTCCTCCTCTGAGAGATTCTAGTGAGACTATGCTTTCTGTAGCAACAGTGACTGCATATACTACTACACCACATACAACTTATCCAGCTCTTTGGATGGATTCCTACTCTTGGACCCCAATGGACATTCATCAGGTGATGATCTTAATGATATATACAAAAATGTTAAACATAAAATATTTCTGCCCAGAAGAAAAACAAAGGTCCCTCGGCAGTTAATTAATACTACTTCCAAATATTTAAAGCAAAAATAAAACAAAAAACAACATGAAAACCAAACCAACAACAAAATTCCTCCAAACAATTTATAACATATTCTGAGCTTATTTTCTTTACAAAGTCATCTAGTCTTCTTTTAGAAGTTGTTTAACTTAATGACAAATCACAAAGTGTCTAAGGAAATGACACATGACATAAAATATCAAGTTAAAATTCAGAGGCAAGTACTTTTCAAAAATGTACACAGCTAAGAGTGGTTTCATACTTTTAAACTGTAAAATCTAATTCCCCCTGAAAAAGGAGGTGTTATCTATAAGATGTACTAACCCTAGCCTGTCTTCAAATCTCTGTCATTCCCAAGGACTGAGACATTATGAAACTGAACTGCTTATAATTAGTTATTCTTGGCAATGATCACTGAAGGGATACTGCATCACAGAATACCTGGAATAGGGCAAGGTCCCAGAAAAGTTACTTTCTCATCCTGGTATGGTTGTGAAAAGACATTTGAGTATAGTGATTGAGATTCAGCGCTCTGGAAACAAACTTAAGACTCTAAATTCACGTTTGGGGTCTGCTACTTACTAATGTAAAACCATTGACAAGTTACTTTACTTGAGAATTGAATACCATCGCCTAACTCATAGGGTTGCTCTGATAATTAAATAAGATTTAAGATTATGTATGTAAAATATTTAGCATAGTAACTGGCTCCAGTAGGTGTCAACAAATGGTAGGACCCAATATTACTATTAATAATACAATTATGTAACCAAATATTAATTAGAATACCCACAATCAAAACAATTTTGGTCAAGTGGTCCACTGGTAAACTGTGTCCTGCTATATTTCATTTACAATCCTACTGAGAATGGGTTTCAGGAATTCAAGTATCCTATAAATAACAATGACCAGATCATTTTCCCTAAATTTTCTTCTACTTCCATTATTAGGGCTACTCAGAACCACTAAAAGAAGGTTTAGTCACAATAATGTCTCACATTTGTTCACTTAAGGTATCTATAGGAAAGACATCATTAGTTGATATTTTTCATAACAGTGATTGCCACTCATGTGTGAAGGCTTTGATTCTCAATCTTTTTCCTTATACAACACACTTTATAGATACACATTTCTATCCATATTGGTGTTACCATGACTGAGTTTAGGGCTCAGACACTCTACAAACACTTACTGAATGTCAACTATATCCTGGTTACAGTACTAAGGATGTAGTGATTCACAAAACCCATGTGTGTGCTCTTTACCCTTTAGAGAACTGACCACCAGGCATAGTGTTCTATGACCTTTCACTGACATGTGTTCCACAACATGGCTTAGTAATATATTTGTATGTGTGTATGTTTGTAAACATATTCATAAACAGAGACACATGACTGAGAGTTTCATTAAACAATGCACTTACTGAAATAAGTCAGGCATGGAAAGATAAATACCACAAATTCTCTCTGATATGTGTAAAGTTAAAAAGTTGACCTCATAGAAGTAGAGTAGAACAATGGTTACTAAAGACTGGGAAGGAAGGGAGGGCAGTTTAAGGGGAGGCTGGTAAACAGATACAAAATTATAGCTAGATAGCAAAAAAAACAAAAAACAAAAAACCCAATGTTCTATATCATTGTAGGGCAACTATAGTTAATAATTTATTGTATATTTTCAAATAGCTAGAAGAGAGTATTTTGAATTTTCCCAGCACAAGGAAATAATAAATGTTTGAGGTGATGGATATACTAATTACCCTGTTTTAATCTAAATACATTGAATACATGTGTTGAAATATCACATTGTACCCCATAAATGTATAAATGATTATGTCAATTCAAAATAACTTGATAAAAAACAATACCCTTGTGTTCTATTTTTTTTTCCTAATCTAGTTGGGGCATTTTACTACTGATTGTGACCCATTTGATTAACTTTTGACACACTAATAGCTCGCACCCACCACTGGAAACACTTTGGTCCAGTGTGCCATTCCATGTTTTTTTTCTGCCCTGAGTCCTTTGAGCACAAACTATGTTAAAGTCCTCAACAAACTAGTTCACTGTAAGTACCCAACAAAAGTATAAGTATACGCAGCAAAACATTTTCCCCTGGAAAAAAATTCAGTGAATGGTCTACAATTTTTCTCATGCCAAGATTTTCTATTTGATATCCGCTTATTCTGATGGAATACAACCAAAGTCTCGTGGAAATTCTGAGGAATCTCGTGTTAATTCTAGGAGAAAAATAATGGCTATATTTGATGCCAAACTGCCACCAAACCAGGATACATTAAGCAAACTGATCAACACCTCTCATTCCCGCTAGTCCTGGGGGATCTTGTTGTCATGTGAGGAACACTTGCAGAGATCAGTTCCTATCACTTTGTTTAACTCTGCTATAAAGTCTCATTAAGGCTTACCTCATTTATTTGGAATTTGGCATAAAAACATTAAACAATTTTTTACCCCCATTTACCTACACCTGTCTAAGAAGAAAGAGATTGATGAGCAAATTAAGAGCAAAAAAGACTTGAGAAAAATGTTTACCTTATTCAAGAGAACAAACACATCTATGGAGTTCACAGCACAATCACACCAGTGTGATACATTCTCATTAACTATCACTTTAACTTATTTGTTAAAGCAAGTCTGGCAGAACTTCTGTTTGGCAAAACAGTCAAACTTGTTAAAAATGCAATTTGTACTTTAATGAAGTTGCATTTATTTTAAAATAGGCTGTGATTCAGAATATTCAAAATTTTAATGAGTGCCTGAAGTAAAGCTGTATGGTATTAAACACCTTAATCTTTAAATAATGGTTTCACAGGCAAAAACCTCATATTTTTCTATGTAAAGAAAACTGTTCTAATATTCTGATTCCAAGAGCTAGAAACAGTATGATTTTCATCTAACTCAAAATAAATCTGTTATCCAGAAGAAATAATATTGCATAATTTTTCTTAATTATGACCTTTATTAAGACAATACTAGAGTCACCTATTAAAATGTCCATTTTATTAAACTTTGAACTCCTAACTGTTTCTTGCTCTAATGAGGATTCAACCTTCCAATAATTTCAAATACTTTAAGGATTTTTTAAAAAATATTCTATAGTCCCTCAGTTTATAACATAAGTATGCACTCCCCTAAAATGCCTGTGTATATAAAAATATTTCCATAACTTTTTTCCCAAATATATTCTATCTAGAATATGATCAAAGAGGAATGGAGGAGAGTGAAAGGGAAGAAGAAAGGATGAAAAGATGAGGAAGGAAGGAAAAAGGGGACAGAGAGAGGCAGATGGTCTTTTACCCATTATATGAACACAGTTGCAGAAAAATGAGGCTGTCATGATTCTGAACTTATCCATGTTAACTGACTGCAAAGACGACAGAAACATGAAATTAATCCATCCATAAAAGTGTAATTCTATGGATGCCAAGATAAACATTATCCACAAGTGACTGCTGAACAACTCTGCCTGTTTTTCAGTAGTGGTCATCTACTATCCTAGGAACACATGGTCTTCTTAGTGACTAAATCATGATATTTCCATATCAGATGGTGAGAGTTGTGTTTACCAAACACAGCTAGGTCAGAAGAACAATGAGCGGAACTTGTTAAGCATATGGATTCCTAGTTCCACTCTCAGAACTACTGAGCCAGAATCTCTAGTGAAGACTCTGAATTTTCTAATTGATGGTAAATTCAAGCTGTTGGCTGCTTGCCTTCCTAACAGGCAGCTTCCCACCAGCACTTCAATCAAGTGAGCCATACAGCCGCTCACACAGTTGCTCTGATAAAGGATTAATGGCTTAAAAAAATAAAGTTTGGACAGAGCTACTGGAAGCTAATTTGAGAAACAGAACTAGATTCCAATAAGGTAAAGAAGGGGCAGACTGTGGTAACAGTAGCCATAAAAAAAATGTTTGTCTAGGCTCAAATATGTAACCAATATGCATTTAGAAACTAGAACATGAAATATAACACCAACCCATGGCTGTATTGTCTCTCTAGTATAGTCTAGGAATTATTTGTATATTCTGAACTTTCACATCACCATGGGATTTAGAATTTAATAATCACCCGAAGCATGGCATGGATCCCTAAGTACATTTATATTCTTTAGTCTCTTGAATAATTATAGTCTGGGATGAAGAAGGGTTAAAGATTGACAATTATTTTCTTTGCAACACTCAGGGGAGCAGGGAGGAATAGCCGCACCAGATGAAAGAGCAAATAATTACCTTCTAAAATTCCTTCTGCCTTTTTCATTTTACTTTTATTAAATACAATTTTACAGTCAAACCAACTTCATCTCTGAATTGAACCACTTAAAAAATAATATAGGTATACACATATCAGGGATGTTAGCCAAGAACTGATTCAGCAGCTGTGTGTTTAAACAAGAAGAGCAACTCAAATACATTCCAAACACTAAATTCCTCTGAGGCAAATTTTTTAATCTTTCTCCCTTTTTGTCCTCTTTTGGCACATTCTACTCACCATACAGTATTATGGACATGCATATAGCACTTCATAAAAAAAAAGCCGGGCTCGGTGGCTCAGCCTGTAATCCCATGCCTTTGGGAGGCTGAGGTGAGTGGATTGCCTGAGCCCGCGGGTACGAGACCCACCTGGGCAGCAAGACCTCATCTCTACAATAAATCAAAAAATCAGCCGGGCGTGGTAGCGCATGCCTGTAATTCCGGCTACTCGGAAGGCTGAGGTGGAAGGATCGCCGGAGACCAGCAGGTGGAGGCTGCGGTGGCCGGGAGCAGCCACTGCACTCCAGTCTGGGCGACAGAGTGCGACTCCAACTCAAAAAAAAAAAAAAAATGTCTGTAGACCCAGGTCTGGAGGAATCAATTCTTAAACAAAATTCCAAAAGTTAACTTTAACCCTGTGGAAATTATGCCCAATGCTCTCAAATGTACTGCTGAAATATTATAATCGAGATATGCAATAGAGTTGGTCATTCTGAATGGGTTAAGTGTGTCAATGACAGCAAACCAATCTAAAAATATTAATCGATTCACCTCTGTATTTTCTAATCTAAAGGTGACATCACATTTTGAAAAAAAACAAACTATTTTTCAGTTTCTCAGATAATGGGGAGAAAAAAATGCAGCATGGATACTGCAAGAGAATAAGCCATACCAAAATTACCTGGAATTGTTTTCTTTGGTTTCTTTTTTTTTTAATGATGTTGTGGGGTACAGTTAAGGGTTAGGTATACAATTACGCTTCATTCAGGCACCCTGTTGATGTGAGGTGTTTCCCTGTTCCCAGACAGATATTTGCTACTGTTAATCCCTTCTCCCTCCTCCCCCCATAGTTTCCCAGTACCGTCAGTCATTTTCTTATACTATTGCATTGGATATTCAAGGTCCATTATATGAATGAGAACATGCGATACTCGGATCTTTGTTTCTGTGAGAGGTCACTCAGTATTATAGACTCTAGTTCCATCCAGGTTGCTGTGAAATTCATGATTTTGTTCTTTTTTATGGCTGCATAGTATTCCATCATGTATATGTACCACATTTTTTAATCCAGTCCTCTTTTGATGGACAGCATGGTTGTTTCCAGGTTCTTGCTATTGTGAACAACGCTGCGATAAACATACGTGTGCAGGTATCTTTTTTATAGAGTGGTTTGAGTTCTTCAGGATATATTCCCAGTAGGGGGATTGCAGGGTCATATGGAAGGTTGGTATTTAGAGCATTTAGGAATTGCCACACTGCTTTCCACAGAGGTTGCACTAGTTTACACTCCCACCAACAGTGTAGAAGTGTTCCCTTTTTGCCACACCCTCTCCAGCAGCTGTTATTTTTGGAGTTGTTGATAATTGCCATTCTGACTGGAGTTAGGTGGTATCTCAGTGTGGTTTTGATTTGCATCTCCCTGATGATTAGTGAGGTTGAACATTTCTTCATGTGTTTGTTGGCTGTTTGGATGTCTTCCTCTGTGAAGTGTCTGTTCATATCTTTCGCCCATTTTAATAATGCGGTTGTTTGTTTTTTTTCTTTTCAGCACGTTTGAGTTCCTTGTAGATCCAGGATGTTAAGACTTTGTCAGACCTGGAGTTGGCAAATACTTTTTCCCAGTCTGTTGGTGGTCTCCCTGCTCTCTTGATGGTTTCTTTGGCCTTGCAGAAGCTTGTCAGTTTAATAAGGTCCCACTTGTCTATCTTCTCTCTTATGACCTGTGGGTTTCGGGTTTTCTTCAGGAATTGGATGCCAGTTCCAATTTCCATGAGAGTATTTCCTTTATTTTCTAAGATTCTTATGGTTTGAGGTTTTATATTTAGGTCTCTGATCCATTTGGAGTTAACCTTTGTGCATGGGGATAGATAGGGATCCTGTTTCAATCTTCTGCATGTGGTCAGCCAGTTTTCCCAGCACCAATTACTGAATAGGTTCTCCTCTCCCCAGTGGTAGGTGGTGGAGGCCTTGTCAAAGATGAGTTGGTTGAGAAATTGAGGTTTTGCCTCTGGAATCTCAATTCTATTCCATTGATCTATATGCCTGTTCCTATACCAATACCAAGCTGTTTTGATGATTGTAGCTTTATAGTAAAGTTTGAAGTCTGGTAATGTGATACTACCTGCTTTGTTTTTTTTTTTTTTGCTTAGGATTGTTCTGGCTATTCTTGGACGTTTGTGTTTCCACATGAATTCCTGTGTTGTTTTTTCTAGGTCTGAGAAGAATGTTGCTGGTAATTTGATGGGTATTGCATTGAATTTGTAGATTGCCTTAGGTAAGATGGACATCTTCACAATGTTGGTTCTTCCAATCCATGAGCATGGGATATTTTTCACTTGCTTGAGTCATCTTTCATTTCTTTGAGCAGTGTTTTGTAATTTTCATTGTAAAGGTCTTTCGCGTGTCTGGTTAGGAAGATGCCAAGGTACTTCATTTTTTTTTGTGGCTATTGTGAATGGAACTGTGTTTTTTATTTGGGTTTCTGTTTATTATTGGTGTAAAGAAATGTGATTGTCTTTTGCACATTTATTTTGTATCCTGAGACTTTGCCAAAGGCCTTTATCAGTGTAAGGAGGTTTTTGACAGATTCTCTTGGGTTTTCAAGGTACACAATCATATCATCTGCAAAGAGAGAAAACTTGACTTCTTCTTTTCCTATTTGGATACCCCTAATTGTCTCCTTTTCTCTGATTGCTCAAGCCAGGACTTCCAGTACTATGTTGAACAGGAGGGGTGAGAGTGGGCATCCTTGTCTTGTTTCAGTTTTCAGGGGAAATGGTTCCAATTTTTGTCCACTTAGGAGTATGCTGGCTATGGGTTTCTCGTAGATGGCTTTTACTTTTTTGAGGTATGTTCCCCGTATGCCTAGATGTTCAAGGGTTTTTATCAAGAAGGGTGTTGGATTTTATCAAAAGCTTTTTCTGCATCTAATGATATAATCATGTGGTTTTTGTTTTGACATCTGTTGATGTATTTAATTACATTTATGGTTTTATGAATGTTGAACCAGCCTTGCATCCCAGGAATGAAGCCTACTTTGTCATGATGGATGATTTTTGAGATGTATTGTTGAATCTGGTTTGCTAGGATCTTGTTGAGAATTTTAGCATCTATGTTCATCAAAGATATTGGCCTGTAGTTCTCTTTCTTTGTTGGATCG
>NW_007249533.1:162318-165017 GCF_000164805.1 Carlito syrichta
AAATGTCTGTAGAATTCTGCTGGAAAGTCATCTGGACCAGGGCTTTTTTTGGTAGGTAGTTTTCTTACTACGTAGTCGATTTCCTTGATTGTTATTGGTCTATTTAGGGTCTCAATTTCTTCTTGTTCCAACCTAGCTAGGTTGTGTGATGTCAGAAAGTCCTCCATTTCCTTATGGTTTTCAAGTTTTTTTCCATACAAGTGTATGTAGTAGTCTCTAATGATCTTTTGTATTTCTTCAGGGTCAGATGTGACTTCATCTTTTGTGTTTCTGATTGTGCTTATTTGGTTTTTTCTCATTTTTTCTTGGTCAGTCTAGCTAGGGGACCATCGATCTTGTTTATTCTTTCGAAGAACCAGCTTTTTGTTTCATTGATTTTTTTCTATTATCTTTTTGTCTTGTATGTCCTAGATTTGGACTTTTATTTTGGTGATCTGGATTCTTCTGCTGAAATTAGGGTTTTTGTGGTCTTGCTTTTCCAGCTTCTTTAGGTGGCTTGTTAGGTTGTTAATTTGTGTTCCTTCCATTTTCTTCATGTGTGTTTGTAGGGATATAAATTCCCCTCTTACTATAACTTTTAAGGCATTCCAGAGATTTTGGTAAGATGTTTCTTCATTTTCATTTGTTTCCAGGTATCTTTTGATCTCTGTTTTGATTTCATCATTGACCCAGGAATTGTTTAGCATCATGCTGTTTAGTGTCCATGTCTTTGTGGGTTTTGGGGGGACCTTGTTGGTGTCAATGTTTATTTTTATTCCACTGTGGTCCGAGAAGGTGCATGGTAGAATTTCAGTCCTTTTAAATTTGCTTATGCTTGATTTGTGTCCAATTATGTGATCGATCTTAGAATATGTTCCATGTGGTGATGAGTAGAATGTGTATTCTGTGGTCTTTGGATGGAGTGTTCTGTAGGTATCAATTAAGTCCATTTGGCCCAGAGTCTCACTGAGGTTCCAGATCTCCTTGCTGATTTTTTGTCCTGTCTAGGGTTGTGAGTGGGGTATTAAAGTCCCCAGTTATGATGGTGTTAGAGTCAATGTCTTTCTTTAGTTTTCCTAGAAGTTGCTTTATGAAAGTTGGCGCACCTATGTTGGGTACATATATGTTTAGGATAGATATTTCTTGTTGATGGAGTGATCCTTTTATCATTATGTAGTGGCCCTCTGTATCTTTTTTAATTTTTGATAGCTTAAATGGTATTTTGTTGAAATAGGATCGCAACTCTTCCTTTCTTTTGTGTTCCATTCACCTGAAAATTTGGCTCCCATTCTCTTACTTTGAGTCTGTGTATGTCCCTTCTAGTGAGATGGGTCTCTTGAAGGCAGTATATTGTTGCCTGGTGGTATTTTATCCATTTTGCCATTCTATGTCTTTTCAGTGGTGCGTTTAGTCCATTCACACTCAGGGTAATTATTGAAATGTGAGAGTTTGTCCCTATCATAGAGTTCTTATTGAGTTGTTATTCTTCCTCTTGGTTTTTTCTTTTCTTTTCTTTTCTTTTTTTTTTTGTCTTTCTTTTGGTTTTGGGGTTGGTTCATGTATATTTTATTCTTTTCCCTGTACTCTTGTAAAGAATATTGTTCTTTTTTCCTTTTCTTCTGTGTTTAGTACTTTCTTAAGTGTTTCATGTAGAGATGGTTTGGTGGCAGCATAAGTTCTTAGGGATTGGATATCTGGGAAAGATTTTAATTCTCCCTCACTGATGAAGCTTAGCTTGGCCGGGTAGGTTATTCTTGGTTGAAATTGTTTATCTTTTAGGACTTTGAAGACAGGGCTCCAAGCTCTCCTAGCCTGCAGGGTTTCTGTAGATAAATCTGCTGTTATTCTGATTGGTCTTCCATGGTATGTGATCTGGCCTTTTTCTCTGGCTGCCTTTAGGATTTTTTTTCTTTTATGCCTACTTTGCTTAGACGAATTATTATGTGTCTAGGAGTTGGTCTTCTCATGTGTTGTCTTGCAGGGGTTCTCTGAATCTCTTGTGTTTGAATTTTTGCATCACTGATTAGATAAGGGAAGTTTTCTTGAATGATCTCATGGAAAGTTTGTTCCAATGTGGTCCCTGTCTCTCTTTCTGCCTCAGGGAGTCCGATTACTCTTAGGTTAGGCCTCTTGAGGTAATCGCTCATCTCTTGAAGGTTTTGTTTTGTCTTTTTGAGCTTATTTTCTGTGTTTTTAAGAGTTTGGTTTATTTCTATATTTTGGTCCTTAAGCCCTGAGATTCTTTCTTCTGCTTGGGTAATTCTGCTTTCATGCTTATCAGTTTGTTATTTATTTCATTCACAGTATTTTTTATTACTGTTATCTCAGATATCAGCTCCTTCCTAGTTTCTTCTTGTGTCTCCTCAATTCTTTTTAATCTCTCCATTATTGTCTTGATGTCTATGTTTGTAGTTTGAGATCTTCATTCTGGGGGCTTTTCATTGTTTGCATTCCAAAGTCAGTTTTCTCAGTGTCTGCCCTCCCAGGGGTCTGGGAGAGACCCATACTCTTCTTTTGGTTTTTCTTCATTTCTGTAGATTTTTCTCTCTCTCCCCCTTCCCTCCCCTTCTTCAATTCTGTTTTTGAGGGAAGATGGGGTTGCTTTTATTTCTCTTCTGTAATGTCCTGTTCTTCCTTATGAGGGTCTTCTGGCTTTGTTCACTTTCCAGGTTGGAGCATAGGCTGCAATCTGTACTTTTTGCAGTTTTGAGGTTTAATTG
>NW_007249533.1:165125-191671 GCF_000164805.1 Carlito syrichta
AACTATCAGGTGAGAAAGAGACACAAGGCCGGGAAGAAGTGAAGAAAGACACGTAAGAAAAATTCCCTAAAGAGTACTGATAGCTACACAGAGACAGGCCAATAAAATCAAGAAACAGTGTAAGTCAGAAAGCAAACAACAAACGTGATCAAAACCAACAGTTAAATGATAAAACCATAAGTCAAAATAAGTGATCAGACTAAAGTCACTTCTCTGATCTCCGATTCCTGCCTCTACCTTTTGTTTTTCGTTGCAGCATAGGGGTGGGGCTTTGTCTCCTGTTTCTCGCTGTCGCCTTAGGAACTGAGGTAAGTTTTGTTGATATGTGAGTGGGGCAATGGAAGTCTCTGCCTGGAGAATGGTGAGGCAGTTTAAGCAGATCTGTTTTTCTCTGCTTGTCTGGGTCCCCCAGCTTGGGGTCTTGTGCTGAGTGCCTCAGCCAGGGTGGGCCTGGAGTTCCAGAGCTCCAAAGCTCCAAAGGGCAGGCGGTGGGTGGCGAGAGTGGCTCTGTGCCCCCCACAGGGTACTTCAGTCAGGAATGGGACCGGTGTCTCTGAGGGGCGGGCACCTAGAGCCTCCCTGAGTGACCGGCGGCTTGGTGCCGGAGATGATGCAGCCAGGGAGGGAGCTGGAGGGGGCTGGGACCTGAGACTCCCATGCATGCAGTGGAACAGCAGCAGCGGGGGGTCGCACTATCTGGCCTTAGGAAATGAGGTAAAGTTTGTTGATAGGTGGGCGGGGCAATGGAAGTCTCTGTCTGGAGAATGGCATGGTAGTTTAAGCAGATCTGTTTTTCTCCACTTGTCTGGGTCCCCCAGCTTGGGGTCTCACGCTGAGTGCCTCAGCCAGGGTGGGTCCGGAGTTCCAGAGCTCCAAAGCGAGAGTGGCCCTGGGCCCCCCACAGGGTACTTTAGCCAGGAATGGGACCGGTGTCTCTGAGGGGCGGGCGCCCAGAGCCTCCCTGTGTGACCGGTGGCTTGGTGCCGGGTGCTGGGCTGGAGATGATGCAGCCGGGGAGGGAGCTGGAGGGGGCTGGGACCCAAGACTCCCACACACGCAGTGGAACAGCAGCAGCAGGGGGCCGCAATATCTGGCCCTGCGTAGGACCGAAGGTCCCCGGGCCTGGCACCAGCATGGCTGGTGGTGGGCTGGGGGATGGGAGAAAAGAAGTAATAGCCTTTTTGGGAACTCATGTTCAGAGAATCTCACCAGTTCACCTATGCCGTCGCCATCTTGTTCCTGTCTCTCCCTGGAATTATTTTAATGTTCATGTTTCCTTGGGAATTTTCTTTGAGAACTGACTAAATTACATTTTTATTAGGATATAGTAATAAAGTTTATTTCATTCTTTAAGTAAAAATACCTGGCAATGGGGAAAAAGAATTCAGTATATGTTCAAGTTCCAATTTACCCAAGTAGTAGACTAGGGATTTGTAAATACTATAAATAGCTTGAAAATGGTAGTTTCTTCTTATGCATAAGGAGTACAAAATACCCTAATATACCACAAAGATTACTGATGACTAATTAAGAATATATTCTATAGCACTTGACAAGTTCAAGAGCTACACAAAGATACAGAATGACACTTGGAAATTCACCATATCCTCTTACAATTGTTTAGCATATAAGTTCCTAATTCTGTGCCACCCAAAATCGCAAACAAAAAGGTAACAAGATGTAAGTTTCTGCAGGAATTCCAGTCAAATGAAGTCCAACTAACAATACTTCCAAAAATAACTAAAATAATTTATATTCCATGTGATGAGTAATTTAACAGAGCGAGATTAAAAGAAGGCAATTTGGGCTGAAATAAGAAAGGAAATTGAGAAATCTTGCATTATCATCTAGCAATAAGTCACAGGGAGAAGGGGCAGCAAATCGAAAACTATACTGCAAAACAACAAAACAGCCAGACCATAGTGGATAATGCTCAGTTTGCAAGTATCTTGAGTTGTTTGACAGTATTTGTCATTATCTTCTGATGACTACATGCAACTGTACTCTTAATGAAATATACAGTGCAAAGTTTGATTTTTGATTAAGGTCATACTTTAAAAAGAAAAACTATCCATAAAAATATATATTGGTAGATCACATTTGAAAATACTACATAATCTTGGAAAAAGACTAAGGGGGCCTATACTTCCATCTCCAAACATCTAAGCATTGGATAATATCCCATAGTGTCAGACAGAGAAAAGGTCAGGCAAAGGAAATAGCCTAAAAAGAAATCTAGGGGGTTCTTTGCTTTTGACAGATAAAGAGAAGAAGTGCTCTAGAAAGGAAATCTAAGGTTCATATCACATTAAAGGGAGAAAAAGTAGGTATTAATTTTGTGTGGTACATAAAAAAAGAGCTCTAAAGTATAAACAAAGATTATGTGTGTGCTGACAGTATATTATCATATGTAAAGAGTTACTATGGCTCATGAACATCAACTGAAGAGGCATTCTTAAAACCACAGGTTGCTATATCTTTTATAAAATTCCCAATGTAATATTAATATTTAACATTTTTCTGTTGCTAGATAAAAACTGTATATTGTTTTTAGTTATGATAATCCTCTTGAAAGATTGCTATTTAGCAAATATTTGGGGACAAAGATGATAAGAATAAAGGCTGGTTTTCTTTCCAGCAAACTTGCAGTAATTCCCTAGCCCTCAGTTATCAAAACCACCAATTTTTCTCTCTTTCACAATTTACCTTTCTTGGATTTGGCTCCAATCTTCAGTTTTGATGGCCAAGCAATCTGTGTATTTGTTTCCTCCATGATCTGTACCAAAAATTAAAAGAGAATTATTGACTCAATTAAGAGCTTTATTTACAGATAAGATTTTTCACACACACAAAAAGTTTATTTTCAAGTTTCTAGCTTCATGTTAATATAAAATGATCTCATTTTAAAACAATGCAACAACAACAAAAAAACCTTGAGGGGAAAAAAAGAGAGATGTTTTTATAAGCCTTTAATCTATTAGAAATATTCAAGTATATTTTGTTACTCCCAATGTTCCTCTCCGTGATGCTCCAGAATTTTAACATAGAGACAAGACCAAAAAGTACATGAACAAGTAATTAACCCAACCTGATGCCAGAACCGTCAGAGATGCTAGCACTGAATAAAATTCCCCGAGATAATCGCCAAGGGATTGCAACATACCAAACACGATCTCGTAATACAAAACTGCATGAGTTAGGCCATACTAAATGAAGAGCCCTCCCCTTGGGGAAAAAAATAACTTGTTCTGGGCACATTTGTATTTCATTAAAACAGATGAAAAGCCTCTAAACACGACATCATGTCATAAAACTGCATTCATCCTTTGCCTGGTCCAAAATGGCATTTTTGCCACAGTTCCTTCTCACTTGCACATGCAGCTGACACCAGTCAGGAAGGAGGCCTTGACACCCAAATGAGCCAAAACATAAGAACAAGTGAGGAAGGCAATCATTGCTGCACAATAGAAGTGGACAGGAAGTAAGAAAAGAATTGGAATCCAAAATGTGTTGTCCTTTGTTCTCTTTATCATGTGAATTACACTAGATTAATGTTTACTTTTGTAGCATGAATATAGAATTAGCCAAACTAATAGAGAACCCAACTCAATAAACAAATTACAGCAACTACCATTCATTAACTTAATCACTTGAATTAGAGTAGGATATTATTTATCTTTAATATGGAGTTAAAGTTAACTAAATAAATTAATGGTGAAGACAACTAAACAGATGAATAGTGCAATGAATAATGAGAACCTTTTTTTCTCCTCAGTATTGCCTATGTACTGGGCACAAAGATAAATGGTTCACATGCATTCTATTCATTGAACTCCCTTTATTATGGCATAAAAGGGCTTTCAGCAGATGTTTCAGACTGGCAACCCACAGATGCAATTCATCTATTCATTGTAAGATTTTTTTTTTAAAGCTTGGGCCAACATTTTTAAATCTGAAAATTTCACATAAAAATTCAGATTTCTGGTTCTCTAGAAAACTTGGCAGAGTTAGTACATGGAGCCCACATTCCCACATGGTAACACTTGGCTGGCACCAAGGAACAGCTGTCCCCTTGAGTCAGGGCCAGCAGCCTCTGGGCTGCTCCCAGTCCCTACTGTGTCTCTGAGCTCTGAGATCAAAAGCCACCCACCATCATCATCACATTTGTCCTGCTCACTTGCCATTTATCATGGTGTTGGCTGTTTTTCTTAGAGAACTGGTTCTCCACACCTATGTCTCTATTAAAAATTGAACAACAAAAGTAAGGACACACTGTCTCTACTAAGTCAAGGTACAGGTGTGGCCCTACAGGTAGGTGAGCTCTACACCTCAGCCCTAGGATCTAGCCCCTGCCTCTCCTCTCATTCATGCCTATCCGTGTTAATGCGTTTAATTCTTTGCACCATTAATTTGGTTAATTCTAAACCTGTATTTAAAAAAAAAAAAAAAAAATATTCTCTACAGTGCCCTATGTACTGGGCATGGTAGCTACCCCAAAAACATGCCCAGCAGTTTCCCCTTTCCAGGACCTTGCATTGGCTGTTCTTTCTTCCCCAGACCTTCAGTCCTGTCTCCTTCTTATGCTCAGACTTCACCTGCCACCTTGTCCAAATCCACAAGCCTTTCCACTATCCCAATGACAATTATTCTTCCCACATCACGCATTTATTTTCCCCTTAACCTTTATCGCAAGCAAAAATCCTCTTATTTTCTATGCTTACTTGTTTACAGTCTGTCTCTACAAAATGGAAAGTAAGCTCTCTGCCCTGCACACAGCAGGCCTTGGATATAACTAGCTTCAGAAACTTTCTCTGAGTTGTTCAATACTCTTAAAGAGATCAAACAGAAAAATGAGATCTTACCATAATACTGTCAGGAGGTGGGCAGTACAAAAACAATCTAAGTGTTTTCTTTTTCTGAATTAAATACTGTGGACATTTAATCCAATAAATGACATTAGTTGTCATATTATGATACCATAAAGAGGAGTTTTCCTGCTAACATATGGGTAGAAGAATCAATTTTCTGAAATCTTAATCAACAGCAGAACTTCCCAGAAATCACTCTGCACATAATCTTCTTTTATTAAATGCCAGTAGGTGTTCCATGATAGAAAATAATATGGCAGAGAAAACATTCTAAGAGTAATAGGTAATAGCCATTAAGTTGGGAAGTCAACTTTACACACACTCCCTTTAACCCCCTCAACAACCTAGTGTCTCTCTTGAGCATAGAAAAAGTGGGCTCGTAATGACCACTCTCAACCTACCAACATCAACAAGAAAAAGAGAGGTGATCCTAAGTCTCATATCCCTAATTCTAAAACCAGAGTTCTAGTTACAATACCATATGAGCTGCAGTAAACTCTAAACCTTTTAGAGAAAACAAATTACTAGTAATTGAAATGTGGCATCTGGGGCTGACCTTTCCTATATGGCTAGAAAAAGTTGACTCCCTTGAACACCATTTTTGCCCAATCAATGCCAACTGCATGGGTCATTCAAGAGGCTGCTGACTCCTTATGGAATTCTTGCTTGATGCCTTCACAGATATCTTTTATTTGTCTATCACTGTATGTAATATAGTCATTGAGAGCAGGAACTCTGAGTCCAGCACGGTGGCTCATGCCTGTAATCCAACAATTTGGGAGGCCAAGGCAGGAGGATTACTTGAATCCAGGAGTTGTAGACATAAAGAGACCATGTCTCTACAAAAAAATCTAAAAAGTATCTGGGCATGGTGGTATATGCCTGTAGTCCCTGTTCCTGATGAGGCAGAGGCGGAAGGATCGCCTGAACCCTAGCAAGCCGAGCATGTGGTAAAAATGATGGTGCTACTGCACTCCATCCTGGATGACCCTGCCACCAAAAAAAAAAAAAAAAAAAGAGCAGGGACTCTGGTGTCAAATATCAGCTCCGCCTTCCTATGTTTTGTTGGACAAATTACTTTACTTCTATCAGTCTCACCTTTCTCCTCTGTAAAATTCATTATAGTATCTGTTTCTAATGCTGTGAGGACTTACTGAAAAGATCCCAAGCACAGAGCACAGCACATATTGAGTGTTTGATAATACTAGTCCTTGCTTAATTTATTATGCTATAGATTTACTTTTGTTCTGACAGCCACTGTTTTAGATACTAAGGATACAACGACAAACAAGACAGTGCCCATCCTCCAGAGGCTCAGGGTCTAACAATGGAGAAGATAACTACCACCATCATGGTACCATGCCAGGTTTCAGAACAGGGCAGGGCAGTATGAGCGAATATAGAGGGGATCTCCTCACTTGGTCATGGGCAGTCAAGGAATGTTATCACAAGAAAATGCTTATTAACACTGTGACCCAAAGAAGGAGAAAAAGTTAGCTAGCTGGAGAAAAGGTGAAAAAAGTGTTCTAGGCAAAGGAAGAGGGTACGTGGAAAGATCTAGAAGGAGGAGAGAGGGCCAGTACCCAAGAGGGTCTGGGGGTGAAAGGGGCTATAAGGCTTAACTCTCACATCCAGAACAGAACAGGATGTGTGATGAAATGCATCTCACGTTATCTCCACTGACCTACGGCTGTACACACAAATATGCTCCAAACAGAAGAAAACATAACACAAACCAAAACCATCAAGTACCTGGGTTTGACTGACACTCACTGCAAATTCTGGCCAGTGCAGTGACCACACATAAAAGGGTGCTATATTTACTTTCAGGAAGTAAAAATTCCCTTTGGGAAGTTAAAAGTGAAGCTTTTTAAAACATCATCTACAATGACTCCAGGTTGGTTCCTACTGCACATTCTTAATTTGTTTTAGCTTCAGGCAGTGGTGGGAGTAGTAGAGTGTGACACATTCTATGCTCAGGAGGGCAAAGAAGCACATTTCTCTGCAGGGGTATGTGGGTGGATGCTGGTCCAGGAACCCCAGTACTGGAGCTAACTGAGCTAATTACTGGAGCCAGGGGTTGACAAGCATGTCCTTGGCAAGGGGTGCAGAGGCAGAAATTAGGTCAGTAAGCAGGTCAGAGGTTCTGTGTCTATAAGCAATGCAAAAAGATGTCCTAAAGGCAGGTAAACAGAGGAACAGGAAAAGGTGAGGCCGGGAAGATGTGGCTGAAATCGAAGACAAAACCTCTGAGAAGAAAATGACTATCTTGTTTCAGAAAAAAAAATTCTGTAAGGATTTCCAGCTAGCTGTCTTTTGGTTTTTTAAAAAATCTTGCCATTGTCCTTATTTGCATCTTTACAAAACCAAAACTCAAAGGACAAACTGCTGATTTTGAACAATTTTATATAAACATTAAAGTTACATTTTTAAAACCATGGAGATAGGGAGACCATTATATGGATCCTACAAGTACAGAGACACTGACACCCCTTTTAGGAAGATATTACACATTTCTCTTTATCCCTGAATCATATCCCTCAAAATTTGTGATATGCCTTAATTCTTAAGTCAATATGTTGTCCAAAATGTTTACTTTGCCTTCAATTAAGTGGCTAATTCTTACCACCTAACCCCAAAATATCATGGTGATGTTCCACAGTTGTGTGAAATTTGACCTGAAAGTTTGGAAACATGTTTAAAATGATTAACATTTCCTGATGCAACTGCAACTACAAGTATCATAATGTCAGTTTAATTAAGAAATGCCAAAGTATGCAAAGCCTCAAAACCTCTGAGAAGAAAATGACTATCTTCTGTCTCAGGAAATGAAAAAATCCTAAAGTTAATTCCAGCTAGTTTTTAAAAATCTTATTACTGTCCCTGTTTCTGCCTTCACAAAACCAAAACAAAGTTCAAACAACAAACATCTGATTTTAAATCATTTTCTATAAACATTAAATCACATATGAAGTATTTTAAGTTATTTTTTCTAACTCATAATTCGGGACACTGTATGTTTTTACTGTTTTAGTCCAACTTCTGGACATTCTCATTGACAATAGTATTGTTTCTCAATTCTATCTATCTCTGCTAGGCTTTTAGCTGCTCTCTGATCCTATAAGTCATGAGGTGAGAGGAGATTATGGAGAAGTCCATCTAAGAATATAACTATTTAAGTAAATAATTGTTTCAAATTTCTGTTGTTAAACCTACTATGCTCATTTATTATAGAAAACTAATAATTGAAGTGTAACTTCATTCTTATGGTAATTTCAGATTTGATGAATAGCAAATATTTAAAGAATATTTAAAGAATCTCAATTTTCAAATATGTAAAGCAATTAAAATTAAGAGTGTTGATGTAAGAAAGAATATATATTTTATGTTATTTTTCACCATGAAAAATGTGCTATCTTCATCAGATTTTTCAACAGTTTTGAAATCTAAATAGTCATCTTAACTTTCTACTTCATATTTAAGTTTTATAAACAGGAAGTAATGTTCCCTGATTCTAATAGCACTACTTTTCCATATTAAAAAGGTACCTAATAAACATGAAATTGTTATGTTCCTGTTTTTGTTTAAGTTTCTGTGTGGCACTGGGTGAGGAGGTAGAGGCAGGAAGAGAGGGTAATGTATACAAAAGCTAGAATTTGGAATTTTTTTCCATTGGATGCAATTCTAAGCTACTGAAAAAAAATTAATCAGAGATTTACATTGAATCATTTAAATAACTTCACTGCCCTAAAGTAAATTGCTAAAGATAGAATAAAACAAACAAGTAGAATCTAATCAAATTCTATTAGAAGTTTCATCCACGATAAAAAAATAATTTCCACTCATATTCTTCAATGTAAGTCATAAAAGATTTATTTCTTCTCCAATAATTCCAGATTAGCACACCAGGTGGAAAGAGAATATATCTAATGTTCACCAAACTATACATTTTGCAGGTTTGCAGCAATTACAGGATAATATCTTACAGATGAAGGGAATGTTTGCCAAACAAGCAACATTCTACTAACGTATTTACTTCACCAAATCCTTCAATCCAGACATAAAGTTAAGAATCTACAGGTAAGTAATCAACATCTCAGATTAACCTAAGACAAGTCTATTTATACTGACTTTAGTTAAAATATTTATTCTTGGACAAGGAAAAGATCACTATACTCTCTAACTCGACATTTGTACTCTAAACTATTGAAAATTCATCATTCAAAATGGCTACCAGCTGGGATCCATCTGCAGGCTGTTTCTCTGAAAGATCAACTCATTGTGCTCTATTTTCCTTATATCAATATCAATAAAGAAATAAGGTCTATCTTCATGGAGGTGGTTTGTATTAATAATGGATTGAGAGGCAGTTTTCTGCATTTCACCATGAAGAGAGTTAGTGAGAAAAAATCCAACTAAGTGGAGATGGGAAAGTAGTGAATTTCTCTCACGAGGGCACATCTAGAAGCTGAGGATATTTTGCTGAGACATTAAAGGGTTGTTATATTTCATTGTAATCCAAGAGATACCTCTCAGTGGCTCAGTTATACATCATCAGAACGACTTTTCACATTTACCTGATATTCATATGCACTTCCTGTTTATTTCTCACAATAATCTTGTAAACTATATATGTGAAACCTACTGTACAGTTGGGGAAATGAGGATTCCAAGGGGTTAGGTGGCAGAGAGATGTGCAGCAAAGTCTAACTAGAATCTAGGTCACATGACTTCTTGTGTCAGGGGAAAAAGGCTCTTTCTGCCACCGTTGACTAATGAAGGAAGTAGAAGGCATCACAAAATTATGATGAAGTCACTCAGAAAGCTCCAACTCCCAGGACTCTGCCATGAACACTGAAGTGACTGAGCAGCAGTGGAATGGCTATCCCTCAACACTCCCTGCCTTGTTAATGATGAAATGACCCAGAGGTGGCTCCAGGATGGTTCTCAAACTAGGGAAGCATACCCACTCCCACTCCCAAACATGTATGGAAAAGTTGGGAAGCATTCTGGTTGTCACAAAGATTAGGAGTTTTAATGGCATCAAGTGGCCAGGCTTACAGTAGATGAGCTCCCAAAAAAGGGCAGGACAAATCCACTCAAAATGTCAATGTAGACAGTCCTCAATTTGCAGAGTTTAGGTATACACAAGTGTTAGTTACCAATGCTTGGTTAAAAAACACCAATCAATAACAATCCTAAAAACAAAATTTGAATAAGAAGTCAATGAGTATAGAAAAAATAGCTCATTGTGGAAATGTTGATATTGCTGATATTTGAGATTCTGCATGTGCAGTGAGAGGAACTTAGTGATGACACCTATTGACATGAACAAGGAAGCAGTTGAGACAAAAAAGGTGGAAATACCCCAGAGAGAATGATGTTGGCAAAAAAAACTTCATATTAAAGAAACCTAGAAGATACTTCACAACTCAGAAAGCACATAGGATGAAACATTGGCAGCTGATCCAGACTCCTAGGTATGACAGTTCCCTAAGACACAGAAAAGATGCTTGCTCCTTATTGTAAACTATACAACAAAAAGAAAGCCAGCACTGTTTGAAACTATTCTTGACATGTTATTTTTACAAAGAAATAGAACATGTTAATACTCTATGTGCCTAATCTTTAAGTATAGTGTCCTGAATAAATATTAGTTTTACTTTTCTTCATTTTCTTATACATTTATGGCCACCTATAAGGGAGATGAATGTTGTGACCAAAAAATGTTAAAGGTTGTAGATCATTACATTTGCTCATCGATTACAAAGAGTGTTTTGCAGTTTCAGCCTCCACAGCCATTTTTATGTCCACATAGCACCACGCAAAGTGAGAACTACCTTTCATGCCTCCTTGAAAATTACTGATAAAGTGTTTCAAACTGGCCCATACTGTGGGCAGACAGCTAAATTATTTCAAAAGTTCAGAGAACTCTACTTATCTTCAATCAAAATTTGGTACAGATGCGCCCTCCACTAGGAAAACTTCTCCATCTCTCCCAATCAGAGGTCACCTGTCCCTGATCTCCACCCCCCACCCATATTTGCTTTGTTGTGGCAACATTACGGTGCTCATTTCTTTGTTTATTTTACCAATCTCACCAGTGAGTTGGGCTCCTGGCAGCCAACAACAAACTCTTAGAATCTATAATAGTACCTAACATCTTAATAAGTATCTTTAAAGTAACTAAACGACCACTGACAGTGATGAAGGAGATAGCATGAAGGAACAAGAGAGGCAACAATTATGCAAGTCTTTCCAATGACATGGCACATGATTTATCATAGAGCACAACTGCTGTGAAGTCAGAGCATTCCATCTTCAAAGTCTCCTTGAACTCATTCAACAAATGGTATTTCTGAGGCATCTGCTTACCAAAATAATGAACTAAGTAAATATGCATTAAATGAAAGTTCTAAATCACTGACAGGATTAATTCCTCCAGGGGATGTATACATGACAATGGAGAATGAAACTCTCCAATCAAGATGCCTGCAGAGGTGGGGTAAGAGCAAGGAGTGCTGGACTGAGTCATGTGAGAGCTGCAGAAAGTGGGACACCTCAGTTTTGCTGCTTTCACACGGCCTACTACCAGCACAGGCTCGGGGTGACCACATCCAACTGTTTTAAAGAGCAACCAGAAACCTAGAGTATTGTATTTCATGTTTTGATTTCTAAATGTTGACACCTATTTAAATTATGCAAAAAACATTTTGTGGGCCAAAGAAAGCATAACTCTACTTTTGACCTTTGTTCCAAACCAGGGAGCATGTTGATGGAGTGTGGAGCATTATTCATGCTGGCTATAACGTTAGTGAAGAACAGGTTTTGGGTGTTCCTGGGCATAATCTGTGATTTTTAAGACCATTTCAGTCTTCAAGTATCACTTTATGATGATTTTTCAGAAAGAATAGCCAGCTTTTCTATCTGACATCATGGATAGCTATAAAGAGATTTATTAAACTTGAACTATCAAAGTAATAACTTGTATATAACTTGAATACAACAGTGTGTAACTTGGAGAAGATAAGTGAGTCCTGGTGATCTACTGTACAGCACAGTGCCTAAGGTTAACAACACTGTATTATATACCTAATTTTCTAAGAAAATAGGTATTAGGTGAAATGTTTTTATCAGGAAAAAAATAATAAAGAGTGCAAGGGTAAACTTTTGAAGGTGATGGACAGGTTTATGGCATTGTGGTAGTGGTCTCATAGATATATACTTATTTCCTAACTCATCAAGTTGTATACATTAAATATGTATAGCTTTAAAAAAACTAAAATAAAACCAACAAAGAAATGTCTAACTTGGGAGAAAATATGAAACAGTACTGTTGAACAAAATCAAGTTACCAAATCTCAATTGCAATTTTCTGGCCTCCAACTTTTCATAAGCCTATTTACTCCTGTCATATAGATTCACAAAACATACTTTTTTAGGGAATACGTTTTACTATCTGCCTTACCTTCACAGTCTTAAGGCAACTGAATCGGTTTATCTTAGTAAGCCCTGATGTCATGGATACTGGTGAGCAATACTACATCAGAACAACTAAGATCTATAATGGCATCCCTGGGACATCAAAAAAAGATACATTTCTATGAAGGTTATAATGGCTAAGTAGACAAGGAGGTAAGGACTAAGTGGGAGAAAGGTACTTCCAAAAAAAGAGTGAATAGTGAAAATAGGTATTGGTTGTGCTGCTGTAAGAACGCCAAATGTCAGTGAATGAACTCAACAAAACTCTCTCTCCTATGTTAAATGGTCTACTGGGTCAACAAAGGGCTCAACTCCACACAGTCACTCAGAGACCCAGCTGATGGAGGCCCTTCCATTTTACAGCTGCCCATATAGAATCCATGACCCCCTCAGTCTCTCCATGAGGACTTTCTTCACAGCCCACTGTCCATGGAGAGACACAGGGCTCTGCTAATTGAAAGGGAGCCGGGAAATGCAGGGTGCAATTAGAGTATTTGGTGGGAGTGACCACCTCTGCCCAAGAGTTCCTAAAAGGCTTCAACGTCAGTGAGCTGGAGAACTTATTCCAAAGTAAAACCTCCTCGTGTTCCTTTCAGAATCCAGATTCATAAATGTAACCTTTCAAGTACATCTCCACCAGTTATCCCACCAGTTCTTAAGACATGTTTAAACTAAACTCAATCTTCTCTGCACAAATGGACAAGTAAGTTGTCTACATAGAATCCTGGAATCAACTTGTTTATCTAAGAGAGATGTCACTCCCTGGGACTGGTTTGAGAACAAATGTGTGATCCAATATGGGCCAAAGACAAGGAAGAAGAGATTTGATGGCAACTTTTGACAATGAAGCTTTCTGGCTCTTAGAACTACTGAATAAGTTCTCTCTCTTCCACTAGATGTGAACAACACAGGGAGCCATGTGCTATAGTCTGCCACCCATAATCATGAGGAGATCCAATCATCAGTGTGGAAGAACTAAGAGTTAGAAAACCTGGAACCAAGATGACACCATAGAGAGATTCTTGATCTTTGACATTAAGTAGCTTTTTTCTTTTTCAATACTTTTAAATTTTCAAAATGTTTAATTATCAAATAAAGATGGAATATTTACAAGGTATACTATATGATTTGATACATGCTTATACTGTAAAATGATTACCACAATCAAATTAGTTAACACATGTATCACCTCTCATGCTGTATGCCCAGAACTTGCTCATGTTTTTTTGTTTTTTTTTTTGAGTTGGAACCTCACTCTGTCACTCAGGCTGGAATGCAATGGCATACTCATGGCCTCCCCAGCGTCAACCTGCTGGGCTCAGGCAATCCTTTCACCTCAGCCTTCCAAGTAGTCGGAACTACAGGCATGCGCTAACATGCCTGGCTAAGTTTTTTATTTATTTTAGAGATGAGGTTTCACCAAGTTGCTGGGATTACAGGCTTGAGCCATCATGCCCAGCCTTGTTCATTTTATAACTGAAGATTTGTACCCTTTGACCCAAATCTCCCAATTTCTCCCACCCTCTTGCAACCATAGTTCTATTCTTTGTTTCTAAAAGTCCAACTGTTTAAGATTCTACATATAAGTGATATCGGATGGTATTTGTCTTTCTGGGATCATCCATATTTTCACAATGGTAGAATTTCCTTCTCTTGTATGGCTAAATAATATTTCATTGTATATACGTATCACAATTTCTTCATCTATTCATCTGTCAGAGCTTCTTGATGCCCACATGTACCTCTGAATTTTTCAGTAATATGAACCAATAAACGTTCATATAACTGAAGCTAGCCTGAAACTTGAAGCTAAAAGCCTTCTATTGGATACTCCCTCCATAGCATGCCTTCCTTTTGTCTTCCACACTTTTCTCAGACATTTGTGTTCATCATCCCCTCCTCTCTCACATAGCCTCTCTCCCATTCCTCCTCACCCCACCAACCACAACTGTATTCAATAAGGTACACAGACTTAATGATTCCTTCTCCAAAATCATGTCCAGTATCTAAGACAATCTTCCATTCAGATAATTACCACTTATAAGCAGTTCCACAGATGTTCCACGTTTGGTGGGAGCACTTCCAGCATTTTCCTCTACAGCTCGATGCTCTGATATTTCCCTCCTCCTGATTAATGTATATCCCAGTGGTTATTTGTTGTCTCTTAAGTTAGGTACAAACTCCTCAGCCTAATATTTAAGACAAGCCATAACCAGACCACAATCAGCCTCTTAGATTTTACTTTTCTCAGCCCCCTACCCCTTCAATCGATACAACTATCCACTGTCTCATCCACATCTAATCCTCTGCTTTCTTCAAACTGTTAAATTGTCCCACTGTCTCCTGCTGATGAATCACTGCCTGCTGTTCAACACTATCCATAAAAACAACTTCAGGATTTCCTCAATCAAATATAATCTCTCCCTCCTCAGAGCTGTTATATCATCTCTTATGCTAGTTATGTTATAGTACTGTTCCATTTGAACTGGTCCTTTGAGGTACCCTATTTCCCCTTTCTAGGATTGTTCATTTAATCAAGGGTTCCTGATTCAAATGTCTATAGAAGCCTGGCAAAGAACAGTTATGAATGAATGGGCAGAAGTGCATGGTTTAAATGCAAATATCTGATAAGAGATATAGGAACATTATTCATTTACCCAAAGATATATACCATCTATCATTTTCTTAGAATTTACTAACCCCCTACTCCACTCATATTTCCCCTTGACCTACAGACACAGTACAAAAATTATTTTACTCCACCATGAAAAAAACTAACAGCATAATGACATGGACAAACGGTAATGGACACTTGACTTCAGTTTCAGGGAAATAATAGGGAGTGGTCAAGGTTGCAGCAAACAGGGGACAGCCTGTCCTACCCAAAGCTGCAAATACTAGCTCTAGGCAGCATGTGCAGAAGCTGGCCCATAGTAGCCAGATGTCCAGATTTTTCAAGAGAAGTTATAAAACCAGATCGGTATGTAAAATCTCCTTAATTTTAAAATGTTGATAGCTAAATATTTTACTTCAAAATCGCCATTCAGACAAACTCAATATAGTGTAAACTAAATACATCTTATAAACCAAATACAACCAGCAAACTGTTAGTTTGGATGTTTACCTGAGATGGGGTAAAGGAAAAATAACAAGAATGCAATAATACTCAAAAAAGTGAGTAGACAGTGCTACTACTAGAATCAGAAAAGCTTGCACTCCATGGCATTTTATAACTATTTGGGCTTTGATCTTAGGAAGAAAGAACAGACAACTTTATAGCCCAGCACCTGACTTAGGGGTTAGGGTATTTGGCGGGGAGGCCCAGAGTTAACGGCTGCTAGAAAACAGTGTCCAATTAAGCCTAAGGCAAGGGCTATATGTAAATCCCCTTGCACAAGATAGAAATTCAGTAATACTTTCTGATTAAATGTTGGAAATGATTCCTTCCCAGAGGATGCCAGAAAAATTGAACTTCGTACAGTACGGTAGAAAATACCTACTGTACTCTACGTGTATGTTCCTGCAAAAGTAATTTTAAATCTTCCTGATACAGAAAAAAATGTGGCACCTGTAAAAAGTTATGAGTAATAATCAAAGAATTTATACATTTCAAAAATGAGCTTAATTGATAATGAAAATTTCCAAAGCAGCTACTCTGAAGGCTTAAGTGCACTAATGATGTCACAAGGGAGAGCTAGAAAGACAAACCACAGATGTCCTAAGATTTTATTCATCTGCAACAGTGCAGAATTAGAGTTGGCAATATTTCAGATTTCTTTGTGTGGTTCTTATAGTAAATATTTCAAAACAGCTTTTTCCTTGTGAATGTTTAGCTTCTTAACATCTAAAGAGAATCCAATTAAAACCACTAAATTTTCCAAACTCTGGTTTCAAGAAATTCAGATTCTTTCAATATATATTCAATTTCTAACACCTAGTCATACTGGATAAAATGGCATACAGTTTTCAAGATATGTAACCAGTTGGTGACATTTATTTTTATCACTATGTATTCATTTATAAAACAAGCTGCATGTAAGGCTATGTTCAACCAAGGGGAAAGGGTGATGGTCAAGGCAGCCTACCCTGTGTGGCTTACAGTACAGTCAGGAAAACAAATTGCCAAACAACACTTACCAGTTTGTAATCATTACAAGGTTTAACAAGTCTAATGAGAGAAATTTACAAGGTACGATGATATCATCTAACAGAGAGACCCCCAAAAGTCTAATAATCAGAGAAAGCTAACCTGAAAAGTGAGCTGCATTACAGTGCATGGTTATATCAAAAGGGTAACACACATCATGCCAAGAAGAGAGACTGGCATTCACTCAATTCACAGAATTTACTGCAATCCAGGTATGTGCCAGTCCCTGCAATTAAGCATTAGGTACATAATAGTGAATAACAGTGAATAGTGAATTAAACAGTAAATCTATTGGTGGAAATGAATGAGACAGAGAAGAAGGCACAATGATGGTTGGTAATGACTATGAGGAATCATTTATTGTTTAATCAGTATGAAGTTTCAGTTCTGGAAGATGAAAAAGTTCTGGAGATGGGGTGTGGCAATGGTCACACAACAGTGTGAATATACCTAATGCCATTGACCTGTATACTTTAAAATGGCTAAAATGGTAAATTCTGTGGTATGTATATGTTACTAAAATAAACTAAACTTTCAGAATTTCCAACATTTAGACATTTGGATAGGAGATACGAGGTCATGACTTCCAGATTGGTAGTAGACAACAATAAAGCTACAGAAGGCAAATGAAAAGCTCAAGGCTTACGCTTACACAGGGCAGTTTCTCAAGAAAATGAAAAAATAAAAAAAACCCTGAATGCTACTGAGAATCCAAGTAAGACAAGGATTTTAGAGTCCCTTGGATTCTGAAACAGCGAGATCATAGGTAAACTTGATAGTCATTTAAGTGGAAGGGTTAGTGCAGAAGTTGAAGTGAACTAAGAAAAGAAGAGCCTCCAAAGAAGCAGAATATCATAAGTAGAGAACTCTTACAGGAAGCATCAACTCTAACAAACAGCAAAGAAACAGGACAGTGGCTGGAGGGAAAGATGAAGTCAAGAGAGGGATGGCAGTTGCTAGTCCAATATCTACTTCATCCCAGTTAGAACCCATTTTTTAGCTGGACACATGGACACTTAAAAAGTACACTGCCTTCCTTGAAGACATCTGTGGCCATATAACTAAGTTCTTTCCAGGGAAATGTTAGCAGATTCTAAGAAATTTCATCACCCAGACGGATAATGTCTTTAGACTTTTCTTCCCTCCTGCTGACTGGACTGTGATGTCCAAAGTTCCAACTAGGATTCTGAAGATAAGAACCATACTCCTGGGGTGAGAACTTAGAAGGTGGAAGCATCTTGGCTTACTGAGGCCTCTGAAAAGCACAGCCACCACCCCAGGCCTCGACTAATTTACTACAGAATTTTTTCCTGAGAAATACTTTCCAACTTGTTTAAACAACAGTTATTTTGCTTAGTTTTGATTTTCTGTTTCTGCAGATAATTCTAATTCCAACTGACACAGGAAAGTTTTTTGTCTGTTTTTTAATATGGGAGACATGAGAGCATGATTGCATACAGAAATGGAAATGGATCAATTAGAGGACTGACACAAGGCAGAGGGAAAGAGGCCTAACGTGGGAAGCATGAGGGAAACACAAAACCAGCGTGGCTAGAAACATGGAGAACACGGGAAAGTGAGGCAGGAGTCAAATCACGCAGAGCCTCATCAGCTAGGGTAAGAATTTTGCTTTATTGCCCTAGGCGCAATGAGAAACAACTAGACCCTGTTTGTTTGTTTGTTTGTTTAACTGGAGTCTCACTTCATCGCCCAGGCTACACACTCACAGCTACCCCAGCATCGACCTGCTGGGCTCTGGCGATCCTTCCATCTCAGTCTTCCAAGTAGCTGCAACTATAGGCATGTGCTACCACGTCCGGCTAATTTTTTATTTATTGTAGAGATGAGGTCTCACCAAGTTGCCCAGGCTGGTCTCGAACTGCCAGGCTCAGGCAATCCACTCACCTCAGTCTCCCAAAGCGCAGGATTACAGGTTGAGCCACTGAGCCCGGCCAACAGTTTTTAATAGGTCAGCAACATGATGAAAGGTGTATCTTTTCAAAGAACACTGGCAGTAAACTGAAGAAAGGCATGGAGCGAGGGCCAACCAGATGCAAGATACCTGTTAGGTTATTTCAGCAATACAGATGAAAGTGATGGCCCCAACTAGGACACTGCCTATGGCACTAGGCAAAGTGAGGAAACACAAAGCAGAGAGTACAGGCAGGAGGAGGCAGGGAGCAAAGATAGCACGAAAAGTTGCAACCTGGACAGTAGAGTGAGTGATGGTATCATTTACTGAAATAGGGACCTGTAGAGAAGATACACATTTAGATGAGCTTGATTTTGAACATTCCAATTTTTAGTTCCTATAAGGTAATCAAATGGAAATATCCCGTAAATAAGACTTGTTCTCAGCAGCTTTATTCGTAATAGCCCCAAAATGGAAACAGCCAGGTGTCCACAAACAAGAGAATGAATAAACAAACTGTGGTAGGTTTCACACAATATAATATTGCTCATTAATAAAAAGGAACTACTACACTTGAAACAATATGGATGAGACCCAAAAGTTTTATGCTGAGTGAAAAAAACTTTGCACCACCGAATGCATACTGTATGTTTCCATTTATGTGATATTCCAGAACAAGCAAAACTAATTTTCAGTGTGTAAAAACTCAGATGAGTAGTCACAGCAGGTGGGTGTGGGGTATTCAGTGGAAGTTTTAAGGAACGGGTAAGAGGAAACTTTCTCAAGTGAAGGTACTGGTCTATATCCTCAAATGAGTTTGGGTTAAACTGATATATGAGGGGGACCCCAAAAAACATAATTTATTTATTTAAAAATTGTGTATTTATTCTTACTTGTTTAAACTTGTCACCTTTAAAAGTACTCTCTGTTTGATGCAATACAACCATCTAGACACTTTTTCCACTGCTCTAAACAGTTTTTGAACGCATCAATTTTGATGCCTTTAAGTGCTACTGCCATTTTTTGTTTCTCTTCTTCTACATGGGCAAAAGGTTTCATTTTTTCATCCAGAGAAACAAAAAAAAAGTTGCTTGAGGTGAGATCAGGTGAATAGGGAGAGGGCTCCTGGGGGTCATGCAGTTTTTGGTCAAAAACTGCTGAAAACTCGGTGCGGTGTGGGCAAGTGCACTTGTAAATCACCCATTATGAAAAAGGCAAACGTGCGGAAATAATCTCAAAACAAACAAACAAAAAACCACTGAAGCCAAACAGCCTCTCACAACAGCACTAGCTGTACACTGACGCTCATGCGTTTCTAGAACACTTACTTACCTGGTAGGGAAAGCCTGTAATACAAAGGGCCTTTCCTCCAAAACATTATTTCTTTATTGGGGGGTCTCCCCTCATGTACATGATATAGACATTTGTAGAAACATATTGAATAGTACATTTGCTTTATGTAAGTTTAACAACAACAACCGCCCCACCCCCCACACAAGCTATAAACACTGACTCCAGTTATTGGTATTCATGCAAATGGAGTGAAGTGTGCACACTAGTTTGAAATGCATCAAATACAAGATGGGCCAGGTGTGGTGGCTCACACCATTAATCCCAGCACTTTGGGAGCCCATTATGGGAGAGTGGCTTGAGCCCAGGAGTTTAAGATAAGTCTGGACAACATAAGGAGACCTCATCTCTACAAAAAAATTTAAAAAATAATTTGCCAGACATGCCTGTAGTCCCAGCTACTTGGGAGTCTGAAGCAGGCCAGGGCAGTCAAGGCCACAGTGAGCAGTGATCATGTCACTGCACTGCAGCCTGAGTGACAGAGTGAGACTTTGGAACAAAAGAAAAAAAAAGATGAATTGATGAACAGATAGAAGGATAAATTTTAAAATGTGGTACATATACATGATGAAATCTTACGCAGTCATAAAGAAGGACAAATGTATGAACTTCACAGCAACTTGGATTTATTTAGAGTCTATAATACTCAGTGATCTATCACAGAAACAAAGAACTGAGTACCACATGCTCTCACTCATAAGCAAACCCTAAACAATTATCATAATACTATATGAAAGGGATTGGCAGTAGTGGGAAACTGCCAGGGGAGCAAGGGAAGGCACACTTCATCAATAGGGGTACCAGATGAAGTAGGGACCAAAGCGAGGCCCAAACTTTACCTGTACAACGACCATTCATATACCTAACCCTAAATTGTATTCATCTTTAAAATAAAAACTTTTAAGAATTTATCTGTCATAAAGCAAATTTTTAAAAATAATTTTAGGATTTAAGTAGCAGACATCTGGTATTTCTTACAAATATTCTCTAAACTTTTCTGTGCTTTTATAACAGAATGTTGAAAAAACATAAATAACCAAACTACATTTCTTTAAAAGCATGAATAAAAATTTTACAACAATGTAAACAGAGCATTCTCTTCTTTCTTTCCTTCACATCTTCACTTTTATTGTGAATCCAGGAATGTTAATTCAGAAAAAATATTCAGAAAGTTCCAGCTAATGTATGGAAAACAATGGTCATTCTGAATTACATAACAGTTTAAGGGATTTTGTTTTGTTATTTTTATGTTCTAGCAGCTACGAAGGAGGGACTCAAAAAACAACAACAACAACAAAAAAACACCCCAGAATTAACTTTTAGAGGGTGGGCCCCTTGTAGCACAGGCTTCCCCAACTAGGTGAGTGTTCTAGGAATCCATCAACATCAGTGTACCAGCTAGCATTGTGAGAGGCTGTGTTCAGCTTCAGTTAAATTTTGTTGTTGTTATTGTTAGATTCTTTCAACGCGTTTGCCCATTTCATGATGAGTGATTTAAGAGCTCACCTACCACCGGGCTCGGTGGCTCAGCCTGTAATCCCACGCTTTGGGAGGATGAGGAGAGTGGAGTGCCTGAACCCGCGGGTTTGAGACCCACCTGGCAACTTGGCGAGACCTCATCTCTACAATAAATCAAAAAATAAGCCGGGCATGGTAGCACATGCCTGTAGTTCCAGCTACTTGGAAGGCTGAGGCTGAAGGATCGCTGGAGCCCAGTAGGTCAAGGTTGCGGTGGCCGGGAGCAGTCACTGCACTTCATTCAGTCTGGGCAACACAGTGAGACTCCAACTCAAAAAATAAAATAAAATAAAATAAAACTCATAAGCCTGAATTTTTAAAACTAGCTGCAAATATAATGCTTGACATCAGCTCTCATTTATTTATTTATTTATTTTATTTATTTTTTTTGAGTTGTGAAACTTTTTTTACTTGCAGCCTAATGCACTCAGCAGATCCACCAAATCTCATTTTTCACAGTGAGTTTCCCCAGTGCCTAGTTGTCATCTCATCATTCTGGGAGTGTAGCTTGCTGGTCCCGTGTCAGGCAAGTTGCCACAAAATGTGCCCATGCTGCTGGTTGAGAGGACACCATCTAGGTCTAGCACTCAACAACAGCCCACAGATTGGCAAAGACAACTTATTCTCTTAAATGATTTTAAATCTCTTCCCTTTCTTGTTAAGCTGCATCATTTCTTGCTTAAACTATCACAAGTACATTTATAAATAATTATTCTCCTACCAACCTTTCCCTAACTCATTTTTGTTGTTTGTGTGGCCATGTAATGTGAAATAAATTTTTTTTTTTTTTTTTTTGAGTTGGAGTCTCACTCTGTCACCCAGACTGGAGTGTAGTGGCCGCTCCCGGCCACCGCAGCCTCGACCTGCTGGGCTCCGGCAATCCTTCCACCTCAGCCTTCCGAGTAGCCGGAATTACAGGTGCGCGCTACAACGTCCAGCTGATTTTTTTTGTGATTTATCGTAGAGATGAGGTCTTGCTGTCCAGGCGGGTCTCGAACCCGCGGGCTCAGGCAATCCACTCACCTCAGCCTCCCAAAGGCGCGGGATTACAGGCTGAGCCACCGAGCCCGGCTTGAAATAAATTTTTAAAATAAATTTTAAAAATTACTCTCCACTCAGTCACCTCTAATCCCCCCAAACTATGGGAGTTTATCCCCCCAGCAGCCAGTCTATTCTGCAGCAAACAGCAACTGGATGTCCTATCATTCAATTCTGATGCTGTCTACCCAGAGATAGTGTTAGAACCCAAAGTTGAGGACTCAGTTCCACAAAATTATATCCTACTTCAGATGCAATGGCACACCTTAAGTTGTGTACTGTATTTTTTTCTTTTTTTCTTTTTTTAAAGATGTAGGGTACAATTCAGGATTAGGTACATAAGTGGTCATAATACACGTCTCCCTTTGGTCTGAACTTTGCCTGGTTTGAGAATAGGTATCTTATTGATGTTATGTGCCTCACTTTCCTGGAAGTGTCCCACTACTGCCAATCCATGTCTTATAGTATTATTATAAATGTTCAGGGTCTGTTTCTGAGTAAGAACATGTGGTACTCAGTTCTTGGTTTCTGTGATAGATCACTGAGTACTGTAGACTCTAAATCCATCCAAGTTGTCGCTAAGTCCATAATTTTGTCCTTCTTTATAGCTGCATAATATTCCATCACGTATATGTACCACATTTTTTTTATCCAGTCCACGTTCAATGGACAACATGATTGGTTCCATGTTTTTGCTATTGTGAAAAATGCTGCAATAAACATGTGTGTGCAGGTATCTTTTTTGTAGAATGATTTGAGTTCCTCCAGGTATATTCCCAAAAGGGAGCTTTCTGGGTCATATGGAAGGTTGATTTTTAGATCTTTTAGGAATCGTCACATTGTTTTCCACAGAGGTTGTACTAGTGTACACTCCCACCAACAGTGTAGAAGAGTTCCTTTTTCCCGTATCCTCTTCAGCATCTGTTGTTTTTTGAGTTATTGATTATGGTCATCCTGACTGGAGTTAGGTGGTATCTCAGTGTGGTTTTAATTTGCATTTCTTTGATGATTAAGGGAGGTTTTCTGTGTTTCTGACCAAATGGCTATAATTTGGAGGTTCCCACAATTTAATCAATCCTCAGCTTGATTAAATTATCAGAGTGGCTCTCAGAACTCAGGGAGATGCTTTACTTACATGTACTGGCCTATGATAAAGGATAAACAACCATATGGAAGTGATGCATAAGATGAAGTATGGGGGGAGGGGCATGAAGCAACCACGCCCCTCCAACTCTCATTTATGTATTCATCCAATACTTATACAGAGTTTATTAAATGGCAAATACTACTATAGAGTGTACAGGCTGAGCACTCCAAACCTGAACATTCAAATTCTAAAATGCTTCAAATCAGAAACTTTCTGAGTGCTAACATGATCCTCAAAGGAAATGCTCATTGGAGCATTTTGGATTTTTTTGTATTTAGGGTGCTCAAAGGAGTATATAATAAAATAGTTTTCATTTAATAGCACAAATATGTTAATTGCCTGTTTGTTTACACTACTTAGAAAACTATATTTTTTTGCTCATTTTCAGCAAATGAGGTTTTATTCTAAATATATTGTCTGGTGAATATTCTAAGACAAGTAGTTTTCCATACTAGACAAAATCACAGTATCAATTTCAACTGGAACCACACAAAACTTTTTACAACCCTTTTGGATTTCAAAATAAAGGTTTATTAATCCTGCAAACAAACTTCTAGACACTCTCTCCTCTTAGAGTCTTGCTGTTAAAGAGGAAAAAAAAAGCTAAATGAGCCCAAGTCTGGTCCCAACTCCCGAGTTTCTAAACTTTTCTTTAGTTTGACCAGAAAAAATACTAAACTAGACACCACCAGTTTTAAAGAGTTAAAGGAAATCTTGTTTTACAAGTTCCTGGGCTCTGGTTTACCATATCTGTCCCAAAACGAAGGAAAGTGCATCAATAAATGTAGTAAACACACAGGAACTCGATATCACCAATAAAACAGTTTTCTCAAATAAAAGAATTTCTGGTTATATTCTATACCTATTTACAGTGATACAATCCTTGGAATGTGTGTTCTTTAAAAGCACAAATGAGCCAGGCTCGGTGGCTCAGCCTGTAATCCCGCGCCTTTGGGAGGTTGAGGTGAGTGGAACCCGCCTGAGCTCAAGGGTTCGAGACCCGCCTGGGCAGCAAGACCTCATCTCTACGATAAATCAAAAAATCAGCTGGGCGTGGTAGCACATGCCTATAGTTCCAGCTACTTGGAAGGCTGAGGCGGAAGGATCGCCGGAGCCCAGCAGATTGAGGCTGCGGTGGCTGGGAGCGGCCACTGCAATCCAGTCTGGTCGACAGAGTGAGACTCCAACTCAAAAAAAAAAAAAAGCACAAATGAAGTCGCATGTAGCTCAAATGATCACTGGGATACAGGATGCAGTGCTAAAGTAAAATTTTGAGATATTTTCCAATAAAGGTCAAACCTGAAGGTGAGATTCAGAACACTGACCTCAAATGGAAAAATATTGAGTGGAAGGTATAAGTTTTAAGCTGTATTGGTACTGATATGGATATTTTGCCTTTATTTTAGAAGGTCAGTGAGGATCAAAAGCTCACACAAGAGAAATTCCCAAAAGAAAAGAAGAGAAAAATTTTTCAAAACTGCTTTTTGTATAAATCAGTGCACCTGGTCCAAGGCAATAAAACACTGACTGAAATCAGAGCATCGAAAAATGATATAAAACTTCTATTTTTTCTAAGCTAAAATGATTCAGAAATCTTCCAAAAGAATTTATACTTCCGCATGCTGTGGATTTTCTTTAAAAGTGGAAGATCATAAAATATTTGATTCTGTATAAACTGCTGTCAATTTTTAATGTATTATGCTTTTAAAAAGTAATTTACTGTAAGCCAAGATGAGACAAAAACACTTATTGATCACCTAGGTATATACCAATACTTCATAAAAACATGCATTACCACCACTTCCTCTACATAACCTTATTAAGCAGGCATAATCCCTATTTAACACTTGAAAAAGAAGTTTAGAGAGATTAAAAGTCAGGAAGCTATGAGTCAGCAGCATCCTTCAGTCCTGGCTTGTGACATATAGCTTTATAAAGTAGCTATATGATATTCTTATAGTTACAAGCTACCTCACTCCATTTCCTCACAGGCAAAATAAAAGGCTCAAGTAAACATTGGAATTACATTAAAAGGTAAACTTGATCCTTCCAAGACTGGTGATAGATGTTCAGACTTATTTCCTCCCCTCTAGCCTGTGGTTCTTGCCTTTATCCAACTTCACTATTCTTTACTCATTCCATAAAAAGGTAGGAAAAAGAGTTGACAAAAAAGAAAATAAAAGAATACTTAGAAGTTTGTTTTGGTACTAGGAAACACATCAGACTTGAAAGAAAAAGAAAAATCTTGAACTGAGAATACACTAAAATTACTTCCCAATATTAAATTATAAGAGTATTCGGAGATTTCTACTTTATGCTATATTTTTTCATGATTACAGTGAACAAATGAAACCTGACTTCATAAAATTCCCTTAAATGCTTCATATCTTCACACAAAAAAATCATTATGTGCTCTCATAATGAGGTTTTTTTTAAAGGACCATTAATAGTTACTGAGAAATTGTATATCTAGACTAAATCTTTATGAATTAGTTTTTAAAAGGACTAGAAGGCCAAGGAGAATAAGCAAGATAATCCTATATCATATTTATATAATCCACAGAGGTACAAATACACAGCAACTAGTTTGAAAATGAAATCCTAGTTTGATAACAATCCTTGCCTTCCTTGACACTGACAAGTGGCACCAAATTAAGATATAAGCATTAAGTATCATTTAAGCTGTTTAGAATTTGAAGTTAGTAAGCCTCTATGACTAGTACGAGTTAAAAATTACAACTAAAATGATATGTAAATAGTAGCAGCAGTCTCAAAGGAAATATATATATTTTGTGCTAAATTGTACTTTGCAATGGATGCTAAAAAACTTAAACTAGAAAAGAAAAAAAAATTTTTTTCCATCTAGCTGGAAAGTTCTTTGCAGAAAACCAAGTATATGCTGAATAATTCAAAGAAGGCAATATTAATGACTGAATGCCTACTATGCAAGGTGGGAGGGAACATGCAAGAGGTGGGGTTTTATGTAGACTGCTTTACTGTCTTTAGTCCTATAAAAGGCAGGCCTCTAGCCGGGCTCAGTGGCTCAGTCTGTAATCCCGCGCCTTTGGGAGGCTGAGGTGAGTG